>NC_056739.1:463568299-463573299 GCF_019279795.1 Protopterus annectens
TGTGTAAAGAGAGATGAATGCACACACATGCACATTATGTCTTTTCATTGAATGCCATTTTAATGAATTTCATTAACAGCCATTTCACTAAAAGTTCATTTTACAGAAAGCTCCATACAGGACCAATGAACTTTAACCCCCCATGTGCCCCATAGAAAGGCAGTGAAGCCCTTCACCCCTTTACTTAAATATAGTAATTCTACAGGCAGATAATGGCAGAGAAATGAGAAGGGAGCATCATACCTTTCAACCTCTTAGTACAAGAAATCTGGACAAAGCCAAAAATTTTGGGACAACAAAGGCTCAAAAATAGGGACAGATTTTAAATATTGCTCTTGCAAACTTAGAAAGTTGCTAGGATGACAGGTTTTGAATTAGCATGCATTTTCCAAATGATATAAAGTCTACAACTCCAAAGAATGTCATTATTTAGTAACTTCAATCCTCAGTGATTTGCCAGAATACCACAAATTTTATGAGGAACAGACTAAAAATATGAGGTAAAAATCTGGACATTCTGTGAAAATCTGTACAGTTGAGAGGTATGCCGGAACACACAAGGGTAAACCACAGTAAATGCAGAAATACAACTACATTACTAATAATTCTGTCTTCATTTTTACAGCTTTGCATGAGCTGTTGTTGTTCAGAATGAGTTTTTAGTGCAGTGAGTGTTCAGTGACTTTGTCATTTCTCTTTCAGTGAAGGGATTGTGTCTAAATCTAGGGAGCTCATGGTCCCCCTTTACTCAACCCTAATTCGTCCAGTCATTGAGTAAAATGCCCTTTTGGCATGTATCTGTATAGACACATGCAACAACTGGAATGCCCAAAGAGATACCTTACTAAAAGGATACAAGGCCTATATGTCCTACACAGACTGACTCAGAGCCCTGTTACTATACTTGGTATACTACACACTGCTAAAAGGTGACTTCTATCTAGCATAGAAAGCATCCTTTGACCCAGTACTGAGGGATTTACTGCACATCAGAAAGTCAAATAAATGACATCAGAAATACTCAGACTGGGGATCTAAATGTCTTCCAGAACATCGACAGAATGGTTTGGAGGGACAGGTTTTTCTCACAGAGGATACTGTTTCTATGGAACAGACTCTCCATCCACATAAAACAAAGCCAATCCTTGTCCATATTCACGTATAACATGAGTCTATGGATGGGAAAAATGAAATGTACCCAAAGACTCTGCCCCTTATACTACTAATGGACAGAGGCAGCTCCTGAATGCTCTATGTATGAGTCCCCTCAAAGTATCTATGGTATGATCCCAGCAATAATTGACATATAAATATCAAAATACTAAACATCAATCCACAAAGGATCAAAAAAAGAAAATCACATGACATTTTTGCTTCACCCCCACACCCTCTGCTAATTATATGTATATATATATATATATATATATATATATATATATATATATATATATATATATATATATAAATATATATATATATATACATATATATATATATATATATATATATATATATATATATATATATATATATATATATATATATATATATATAGAGAGAGAGAGAGAGAGACATAGATGTATATATATATATATCAAATCCAAGATCGCACAGCCAGTGGAAAAAGAGCATATTCCCAAGTCACCACTGTACCATAATCTCATACTGGCAAAAGCCAGTACATTTTGATCAGCTGTACCAGATCTGTCACTTGTTGATGAACAGACTTGTCAACAAAAGGTACTAACGACATATATGGTTTACTATCAAAATTAGGAAATGCAGTCATTTGATTGTTGTTTTATCGAAAGCATGGTTTAAAGTTTCTTTTAATTGAACTTAACATTAGTGAATCTGAAATTTTGTTATGCTGCTCCTGCTCCGATTCTCAGATAGCAAATGTACTTTAACGGCCATTTCCTGGAAATATCGAATGTCAAAAACCGGCTTTACTATGTTCGACATTTGAAAGGCATTATCTTTTAATTTTCAGCTTTTTTTTTTTGACGTTGTGAACCAATGAACAAATACATTTCTACATTTTGAAGATAAACATATATATATATATATATATATATATATATATATATATATATATATATATATACATATAAATATAGTGGATATAAAAAGTGTACACACCCCTGATAAAATGCCAGGTTTTTGTGATATAAAAAAAATGAGACCACAATAAATAATTTCAAAACTTTTCCCACCTTTAATGTGACCTATAACCTGTACAATTCAGTTGAAAAGCAAACAAATCTGTTAGGGGAAAAAATATAAAAAATAAAAAACTTACAATAACCTGGTTACATAAGTGTCCATACCCTTAAACTTTGTTGAAGCACCTTTAGCTTTAATTACAGCATTCAGTCTTCTTGGTACACGCCTGCCGTTAAGTAAAAAGACTCTGATTAATGCCAAATAAAGTTCAGCTGTCCTAGTAGAATTTTCTTGCCATTTACTCACTTGCCTGCTACAACAAAAGCCATGGTTCGCAGAGAGCTTACAAAGCAGCAAAGGGATCTCATTGTTGAAAGGTATCAATCAGGAGAAGGGTATGTGTGTGTGTGTGTGTGTGTGTATATATGTATATATATATATATATATATATATATATATATATATATATATATATATATATATATATATGTGTATATATATATATATATATATATATATATATATATATATATATATATATATATATATATATATATATATATACACACACACACACACACACACACACACACACACACACACACACACATATATATATATATATATATATATATATATATATATAGACAGGTAGATAAATATACACAATATACAAAGGAGGTGCTGTTTCTATCTCTATTAGAAATAAATTCTCCTCCCATCTAGTTAGACTGGACAACTCCATGGAGTTACTCCAAGTTCAGGTTATGGTGGTTAAGACACCCATTCAAATGATAGCCAGTTATAGATCCCACTCTATGGGTCATGACATGGGTGATGCCTACTTCACCAAACTGGAGACAATTCAAATATTACTGAACACTCTGGTTATGGGGAATTTCAATTATCTCACCATCAGCTGGGAAACTGATGCTAGCCCTAACTCACTAGCCCAAAAGATCCCTGACTTTGTTAACTTAAATGCCCTTGGAACAAATTGTTCATACCCTGACGAGTGGAACAAACATACTACATCTGGTCCTCACTAACATGTCAAAAAGATGCACTGCCACAACTGTCGCACCCTCATTAGTTAAATCTGACAACAATCAATCACCTTTGAGCTAGCACTAACACCAGTACTCTCAAAGAGCAAAATCAGACTAAAAAACTTCACCAAGGCAAACTATACCCTCCTAGGTGAAGATATAAATGCTTTCCAAGCCCCACCCCCAGCTGGAAGTGGTAACTACACCAAAGCTTACACTAAAGACCTGGACAATCACTTGAATAAGTGTATAGACCCGGCTGTTCCAAAAAAAAAAAATCAAAGCCAGAGCTCCAAGTAAAAAAAAAAAAACATGGTCGACATCCAGCATCAACAAACTTTACAATAAATACAAAAAGATGCTGTCCAAGAAAACAAAGGTGAGGCCCCAACAATGCTAAAGCACCCTCCTCAGCCTCAATAGGCAAATAAGACAACTTGTCAAATCCTCTTAACGGCTTCTTTGAGAAAAAACTTAGCAAGCACAGCCAATGATAACCATAAGGCATTTTACAGCTACTTATGCAGCCTAAAAGGTAGGACCCAAGCATGTGCAGAACTAGTGACCAATGGCATCACACACACTAACCCCACAGAGATACCAAACCTGATAGTGAATAGGTATGGTGAACATTTCACTCCCTTATCCACTCCAAATGTATCACAAACCTTCCCTCAAACTTTCCCCCATCCTACATATCTGTAGAGCAGTTAGGTCATCAACGCCTTGCCAAGGCAAAAAGCACAGTCTCTATAGGACAGGATAATATCCCAGGCTGTCTTCTAAACAGGCTAAAACATTAATTAGCATCACCATTAAGCCTGCCCAGCTTCATCTGTAAAGCCATGGAATGTATAATTATGGACCTCATAAAGACATAGGCGACCTCCAAACCCTGGATCCAACCCAATTCAGCTTCATCAAGGGAAGTTCCTGCCTGTTGAATCTGGCAGATTTCTTTGAAAATGTGACCAGGGCCATTGACAAGAGCAAATCTACCCACACAGCATACCTCTACTTGGCACAAGCTTTTGACACAATCGCATACTCAGCCATTACCAATAAACTTAGCAAACTGAATGTAAACCCCTTTGTTGTAAGATGGGTTGCCAACTGGCTCACAAACCGGACACACACTATCAAAGTGAGTGACTCCACAACACCCAGCAGACCTATCACTTGCAGAGTGCCACAGGGGGTCAGTGCTGGCCCCCCTACTGTTTGGTATATACTTCTCAGAAGTTTAGGCCAAAACTAAGGGGTTGTGGCTGACCAAGTTTGCAAATGACTGCAGAATGGGTACAATTATTGAATTCCCAAATGATGTCAGTATATTCCAGGAAGGTCTTACACAGACCAATGCCTGGCGTCTTAGTCAATGTCTCAAATTGAATGAAAAGAAATGCATCATCATTCCCTTCAGTACAAACAATGTCCCTTCACACTATCAAATCAACAACAGTACCCTAAGAACCCACAAAGTGGTACAGGATCTGGGATCATAAGTTGACTGCAACCTTAACTTCCACCATGTGTCTACAGTAGTAAGGAAGGCTTTCTATGTAGCACACCTGATTAGTAAAGGCATCGTCTCTAGAGCAAGAAAGGTTAAAACCCCTCTATACTCGACATTAATCTGGCCCATAATTGAGTATATCGGCCTGTTCGGCGTATACCATACAAAGCACCTGCAGCAATTGGAGACACCTCAGAGGTTTCTAACAAAGAAGATCAAGGGAATCCAGCACATGCTTTACACATACCGATTAAAGTCCGTGTCACTAT
>NC_056739.1:463578299-463583299 GCF_019279795.1 Protopterus annectens
ATTATTTTGGAGAAGGAATTGCATAAGCTGGTGGTGTATACATCTTTTAAGAATTTTGGAGCTGGGAGATAAAATGGATATGGGATGAAAATTGAAAGGTTCTATGGAGTTACCTGCTTTGTGGATGGGGACGATATGTTCCATTTTCCATATGCTGGGAACTAGAGATTCTAATATAAACTTATTTATTAGGATACTTATTGGTTAGATTATGGATTCAGTGGCTAGTTTAAGGTACTGGGGTAGGAGATTGTCAGCTGAGGTTGAGCAGGGTTTTAGTTTGAATAGTAGCCTTTTTATAGTAGTTGTAGGAATGGAATGAAATGAGAAAGTGGATGTGTTGCACCTGAGCTGAGCTGCTGGACCAAAATAAACAATCAGTAAATCAAGGGAGTTCTAAAGTGGACTGAATAGGCAATGGGCAGTGCCACAATACTAGAGAGATAAAGGGATGGTTTAGGGTATAGTGCTGTTCTGTAGAAAGGCAGGTACAGAGTGCTGAAGAGTGAGACTAATAAGATGTAATGTTAGGATAGGAAGATACCATAAAAACAAAAGCAATCTATGTTTAATGGAAAGATTGTAGTAAAGGCTGGGAATACCCTCTGACTGTTGTAAAGTATCCAATCAAAGGAAAGGAAAAATTGCAAACTGGAAGTGGTTGTAAGGTGAATATGAGTGTAGCTGAAGATATTGTTTTAGGATGGGGATGCTAGTTAAGACTGATAGGAAAGTATTTGTGTTGAGTAAGTAGGGCAAACAGTGAATAAACAAGAGGGAAAGGAAATAGCAAGACAAGCCAGAAAGATAAGAAGAAAGATCCGCACGTTTTGGTGATGTACCTGGAGCCTTTTATTATTTTTATTTAAAAGATATTACTTATACTGTATTATGATATTAAGCTAATTACAAGTAACAAACATTTAACAAGGAAAGGGACTACTGCATAACAGCTATACAGGTCCCTTTGTGAACCCTCTTTTTCATAGGAGAAGGACCCTTATTTGTTGTAGTTCAATGTGTCCATTTACATGCAGGCTGCTTGGCAGGTTGGGTGATTAAAGGCCTGGAATGAAAAAAGGAGGGAAGAAGGGAGAGGTGAAATAGCTGGAGGACTTACAAAAATTCAATAATAATATGGAGCAAAAGATATAAAGTCAAATAGAAGGGAGGTAAAGAAAATGTACTGAGAGGGATAGACAGTGAAAGATGTAATACTTTAAGGCATATATGTGCATGTATATATATATATATATATATATATATATATATATATACATATATATATATATATATATATATATATATATATATATATTACTTTTCATCTAGTCAGAAAATAGTCTGATATAAATTTTATGTAAAACACACTTAGTCAAATCAGTAAACACCATACACAGTGATCCACTGTGGTCCATATTTATCTTTCTTTATGGTTATGTGACTGCAGACTTTGTATATTTAAATAATGGGTTCTGGGGGTGCAGCAAGGCTTACCCACCCCCCCGCAAAATCATTTATTTTTGGTGCATTTTCTCTGTCTTTAACATTTTAGATAAAATTAACTGTCAATAAAAATGCTTATCAGTCAAATTAACTTTAGATAAAAATGTGTCAGTGAATTTGGTGTTGATAAAATGTGCATTAGATAAATTTAAGTATATAGAGGTGGTGCTGCAGTAGCGTTGTCGCCTCACAATTAGATGTCGCCCGTTCGATTCTCAGAGCATCTTCTGTGTGGCGACATGCATGAATGGGTGTTCCTTCATTGAAGGTTGTGCGTTAGGCCTGGCAAGCCAGCACGTAAAACTCTACTGCCAATCATTAGTGGACCAGAGTTCCGCTGTGGCGACCCCTAACCGGGAAAAGCCGAAAGACACAAACAAACAATATATATATATATTACTTTTCATCTACTCAGAAAATAGTCTGATATAATGTAAAACACACTTAGTCAAATCAGTAAACACCATACACAGTGATCCACTGTGGTCCATATTTACCTTTCTCTATGGTTGTGTGACTGCAGACGTTGTATATTTAAATAATGGGTTCTGGGGGTGCAGCAAGGCTTACCCGCCCCCAACAAAATCATTTATTTTTGGTGTATTTTCTCTGTCTTAAACATTTTAGATAAAATTAACTGTCAATAAAAATGCTTATCAGTCAAATTAACTTTAGATAAAAATGTGTCAGTGAATTTGGTGTTGATAAAATGTGCATTAGATAAATTTAAGTATATATATATATATATATATATATATATATATATATATATATATATATATATATATATATATTCACACATGCGCAGAGAGTGATATAGAGGACCTGGAGCATTTACTTATTCTTGTATTGCTCGTTACAATAAACAGTTGCTATATATTTGTAGTCATTTAAATACTACATAAACTATTGATAAAATAAATCATATCTGTAGGTCTGCAACTGAATTCACAACAAATTTACTTCATGGGTAGTGAAGTGTGTGCTGCTCATTCTTCATTGTGGTGCTGTGTTATGCTAGCCTGCTACCATCGCACATGGGAGAAACTCAGGCACTTAAGTCTGCTTGTACTAAAATATTACTCTGCATTAAGCATGGACATCTCTCCCAGGAAGCATCATGCTTGCCCTTTGTATTTTCTAATGCATATTCAGTCTTATAGGTTCATAGGTTTATAGGCAAGTACTAGGCTATCAATCTTAAGACTATGCCTAGCCACTAACCAGAGGTCAGAATCAAATCCTGTACCTTGTGTCCCTGAGGTAAAGACCTTAATCATTATTGGAAACTTTCCCCCCATGAGGAATCTCCTTTTTTTTTCCTGGAGTAGTAAAGGTGGAAGTCATGATGCTAATGACTTGCCCAAAGAGGCCCTGGCAAGGCAGATGATTTGAGATGGTACTGACCAGTACATGCCAAAAGATACCTAAAGCTTGAACACATTTTATTTTTGGAATGCTTCCTTTGATAACTTCAAATTAGTCATGATATAGCTGCAGCTTGTGAGAATGGGAAACTGCATCTAAATCACATTACACAAATTTATTTTATGTATGCTGACAAAGTGAAAAATGCGCACACTACCATGTTTGGACAGGGTTAAGTGTGTATCCTCTTCATAGGCCTTTCTCTGTTTGTTAAGTTTCACATCAACATATCAGGTACTTTTTTGCTTTTCCATTGTTGTGCTTTTTAGTTTCTTCATCCTAGACAGTTGATTTTGAGGGTTACTCTAATTATCTTATTTGTCATACACTGAAATTATGTTTCCTAATTTTTGAGAGAAATCATCTGCTCCTCTGACTTAATTTATTTGTTAACTAGTTAAGTAATCTGATCTTCATGGACCTTTTTCAGTCTTCACATCTGATACAAGATATTGTTTTAGGATGTGGTAGCAGTGTATCATATTGAGTGTCCCTGAGTACGTCACTTAACACCCTCATCCCCATACGCCTGGGGTCTATCCTGTTTAACTTTATATTTGCAGACATGCTAAGCTCCCAAAAAATTTGTCTTAGTAAATATGCAGGTGACTTCAAATAAAAGCAGAGCTAAATTGCTCAAGTGACATTGATAACGTTAATCAATACCTGCAAGAGATTCATGATTGGGCAGTATCAGTTGGCTTGAGGTTTAATTACAATTTATGTAAGGTTGTTCTTTTTGGAGATATAGTAAATCTGAAAATAAAGCTCAGAAGTATCATATTGGAGATGATAGATCATATAAAAGATCTAGGCATCATAATTAGCAGGAATTTTACATTTAAAAACACTATCAAGAATTAAGAACAAGGGCTATGAAGAAAATAGCCCTAATTCTTAGCACAATACAAGCAAGAGATTCAAAAGTCTTAATAAACGTGTATACATCAATGATTAGATCATTGGCTAAATGCAAAATTGTGCATTATCAGTAAGTGATTTCATTACCCTTGAAAATATTCACAGAAGATAAAAAAGGTCAGATATATAAATAAATTAAGTTATGAAGAAAGCTTAGAACACTTTAATCTGTTCAGCATTTTATACAGAATCATTAGAGGAAAAATGTGCCTAGTTTACAGAGCCATGAAAGATGTTGAATTAAGATCCGATTTAAAACTTATTTTAAGAGAAAAGTCTGGTAACCTAAAATATAGAGGTTCTCAGTATATTGTTAATCTCAAAAGAACTAAGAGGAGAAATGGCTTTATAAGTCATTTGATCTCCAGACCGTGGAACACAATTTTACTTTATATTAGAGAATGTTCATTTAAATTTCTTTCAAGAAGCAACTAGATTACTATATGGTAGAGCATAAATTTGTATATAACATAAAAGGATATGCTTTATGTATGGCCTGATTTCTGGTCATTGGCAGTTCTAACTGAACTGTATAACCACACAGGATGATTTCTGTTCCAAATTATTGTAATTTTACATATCTGTAAAGCACTAGTGAAATGGTTGTGCTCTGTTTTTCTAGATTGTAAAACTATTTGTTGTAAAACTGATGTGATAAGCTTCTGCATGATGTCATGGCTATGAATAATGCCTTTCACCGAATGCTCTGGCTTCTCTTTTATAAGCCACATAGCTACAAAAGCACCATTTGAAAGCTATATCATTTTAATACTTTTTGCTACCACTAGCTCTGCGTAACTACTTTTGACTTTGTATGATAAAAAATAAATGTAAATTTTTCATTTTATGCTTTAAACATTATCTGCTTTGAAAGGTGCTGTAACATTTGTACAAGATGTAGGAAAGAAAAAGGCATTAATTACAACTGGGATGCAGCCTCCATCCATCAGCCTGCAATCATACTCTATACCTGCCTGCTTACTAGATCATGTGCAGTGCTCTGGACAGGTGTCTCCGAAACAGCCACACTCATAGAACAGTGCCACAGTGAGAAAAGGGTCTAAAAACTAAGTTTTTCATTAACTTCTGAAATGTATAGAAAATAATAGATGGAAAATATTTAGAAATGTGAAATGGCTTTTTTA
>NC_056739.1:463588299-463590799 GCF_019279795.1 Protopterus annectens
ATATATGTATACCCATGCATCTGTGACAATACATATATGTGAGAAAAAGCAGAAATACCATACCATGGACAACATTTCCTTCATCTGATCACAATCAAATGTCAGGAATGCTTAGTCAAAATAAAACACATGCAACACATAGCTCACAAAGCCAGTGTGCCGAACAGTCACAGCCCTTAAGGCTAAACAACACACTTGATACACTTGTAATAGGTGACTCTATCGTCAGTCACACTGATGTCCCGCTCACCAGGCTGAACAAGGAGAAGGTCACGGTGAGCTGCCTGTCGGGCGCTAGGATCCGCCACATAACACAAGCACTCAGGTCACTCCAAGGCAAGTACAAATATGACTCAGTCATTGTCCATACTGGTGTGAATGACCTGAGATGTACCTCCCTGGACTACATGAAAAGAGACATAGAGCAGCTCTCTGAGCATGTAGCCCAGGCCGGTATGACCCTGACCTTGAGTAGCATCTTACCCTCACCAAGAATGATGCCACAATATGAAGACAAGATGATCAATTTCAACAATTGGCTTAAGTATTGGTCTCATTCAAAGGGGATCCAATGCCTGTCAGCCTGGGATGACATGCTCAACAAGCCACAATGCTTCGCTAGCGATGGCTTGCACCTGTCACCCCTGGGCTTTCGGATATTGGCAAAGGCTCTTGCTACCCCCATAGTGCCTTTTTTGGGCAAGGCTCAAAAGACAAACCCACCTCCATAGGTATCACAAGGGATAAGAAACTAAGAGTAATGCTACTCAACACCAGAAGTCTAAACCTCAAGATGCACGCACTCGAAACTCTCCTTAGCATGGAGAAAATCGATATCTGTGCAGTAACAGAAACCTGGTTCAAGGCTCCCGAGAGCACCCCAGCACTACCAGGTTATACCTCATACCATGCTTTTCGGCCCCAAAACTTGGACCGAACCACAAAAGGAGGGGGAGTGTCAATATTCGTCAAAGATACCCACACCTCCAGGTTGGTGGCACAGCACGAAGCATCAGAGACTATCCATGTGCAACTAACAGTGGATAAAACTGCCTTCCAGTTTATAGCCTGCTACAGACCACCCTCCCAAACCCAGGAACCCCACTCAGCCTTCCTGAGAACACTGGAAAATATGAAGGTCTCTCCAAACACCATTATATTGGGCAACTTCAACTACCCAAACATAGACTGGGAGCATTACTCTAGCTCCAACACCCTAGCACAAAGGTTCCTAGAATTTATAAACTCAAATGTTATGGGACAACTTGCTACCACTCCCACAAGAGGGGAAAACATACTGGACCTGATCATCACCAACATGGGGACTCTATGCTCCAGACCAGAAGTGTATCCCTCACTGGTAAGATCAGACCATAAACTAATCTCACTGGATATTCACATCCCGACCCCACCCCCTGCCCAGAAAACCACAGTGAAAAACTTCTCTAAAGCAAATTTCACACTCCTCAAAACCGAGGTGGAATCCTTCAAAGCCCCCGGGCCTGTGGAAAATACAGCCCAGACCACAGAATCCTTTATAAACGCATTCTATGAACACCTTCAGGAATGCGTGGATCATGCAATCCCAAATAAAACCAAGACCCAATCCTCCAAAGGCAGACGTCCTGTCTGGTGGACCCCAGCCATAAACAAACTATACAATAGAAGGAGGAAGCTACTACATGACAGAGCAAAATCCCAAAAAGGGAAGCCATCTCTGATCAGTATTAGCAAAAAACTACGGGCACTCATAAAATCGTCTAAGGCCAGCTTTGAGAGAAAAATTGCACAGGACATGAAGGATAATCACAAGGCTTTCTTTAGTTATGTTAGGAACCTGGGTGGGAAATCCCAGATATGCTCAGAATTAGTCCAAAATGACAAAAAATACACCGAACCCACAGACATTGCCAACATCCTAGCTGACAGGTTCAGCGCAACCCCCCCCCCCCCTCCCCACTATTAGGGCAAATATCTATCCCAGCAGAGTGCTGCCCCCCTGACATCTCAAATGCTCAGGTAAGAGCCGCCCTCTCCAAAGCAAAAACACAACATCAATGGGACCAGACAGTGTCCCGGGCTGCGTCCTACATGAACTCCAAGAAGAGCTAAACCCAAACATAATACTACTGTTCAATCTCAGCCTTACTACAGGATATGTACCCAAAGAGTGGCGTACAGCAACAGTGGTCCCTCTCCACAAAGGTGGTGCCTCAATGGATTCTGGAAACTATCGCCCCATAAGCCTGACTAGCTTGGTCTGCAAAGCTATAGAAAGGATCATCATGGACCTCATAAATAAAGATATTGGGGACCTACAGACACTGGATCCTACCCAGTTCGGCTTTGTTAAAGGCAGATCCTGCCTCTTAAACCTGGTCAATTTCTTTGAAACAGTCACCAAGGTCATCGACGAGGGGAAGGTGGTCCACACAGCCTACCTGGTCCTCGCAAAAGCCTTCGATACAATACCCCACTCGGGCATTATAGATAAGCTCAC
>NC_056739.1:463595799-463630799 GCF_019279795.1 Protopterus annectens
AGTTCAGGTCTAAACTAAAAGGTTGTGGCTGACCAAGTTTGCAGATGACAGCAAACTAGGTGCAATCATTGAACCCCCAAATGATGCCAGTATACTCCAGAAGGGTCTCAAGCAGACCAGCAATTGGTGTATTAGTCACAGTCTCAAAATGAATGCAAAGAAAAGCATCATCATTCTCTTCAGCATAAACAATGTCCCCTCACATTATCAAATCAACAACAATACCCTAAATACCCATGAAGTGGTAAGGGACCTGGGATCACAAGTTGACTGTGACCTTAACTTAGACCACCATGTGTCTACTGTAGTAAGGAAAGCTTTCTACATAGCACACTTGATTAGTAAAGCCATTGCCTCAACAGCAAAAGGAGTTATAACCTCCCTATACTTGGCACTCATCCAACCCATAACTGAGTATAATGCCCCATTTTTCATGTAGCATACTAAGCACCTGCAGCAGTTAAAGAGACCTCAGCATTTTCTAAAAAAGAAAATCAAGGGGCTCCAGCATGTGCCTTACACAGACCGACTAAAGTCCCTGTCACTATACTCTGTATCGTATAGACTTCTTAGGGGAGACTTATGGCTGGCCTACAGAGCAATTCAAGACCCAAACCTAATGAACTTGCTGCATATCCATAAATCAAATGGGTCTAGGGCTACCTGTTCCAGTGACCTAAATATGGCCTGTCACTTAAATAGGAGATGCTGGAGGAACAGATTTATCTCTCAACGACTTCCGTGTCTTTGAAACAGGCTACCAGTTCATGTGAAACAGAGCACCTCTATGACACTGTCCAAGACGAACCTGGAAGAGTGGATGGGACACCATAAATTCTTACTGGGGATAGAGCCCACAACTCTCCTGGACATGGGCAGTCATCAATAAATGCAATCTTGGGTATTGACTAGCATTTCTATAGTATTACTTTGGGTTGAAATGTCTAGGCTTAAAATGACCTCCGGGTCAATAGCCTAGTAATCTCCTATGATCCTATGATTACTGCATAAAGTTTTTGTAGAGAGGCTCCAAAACTAAACTAACATATTCTCATGTCTGAAGTACCAAAACTTAACTTCTAGTCATAACTCGGTAAGTGATTAAAGAGTATATTGTTACAGCTATGCAGGCACTGCACAACCACAACGATTGATATTAGAGACAGCAGGTAATGTGCCAAATGCTCACAGAAAATGTACTACTACAAACAACTCAAAAATTTGCAAATACATTCAGCAGAAGCCCTCTGCAGGCATTCATGCCTGTAATCCCACATTTTAATAATACTGCACTTAATTACGAAGTGGCATAAATGAAAATATATCTTAAATCCATGAGTACTCCATGAAAGCATTGAGCTTACTTTGTTCAGAGTGAAATAAATGCATATCATATTAAAGGCCTTTGTTTTCATTCATTAATGCACAAAGTTCCCATAAAAAAGGCAAGAAGAAGAGGCAGTGGGTCACAAAAAACAGGTACGCAGTAGGGGAATAGAACAAAATTGTTGGCTGATGTCAAACGTTGATTACTGTGAACCGTTTGTTCAAGTTTCATTTTTCTGCCTATTGCAGCTATGCTCTAAGATCATGGAACCTTGGGGGGGGGGGGGTTAATGAATTTTTTCACTTACCCCAGCCTTGAGTAATCTTAAAGTTAGTATGGGGATGCAAGGGGGCTTATGTTCCAAAAAAATGCTTTCTTTTTAATTTTGTTATTAACATGGATGTTTTGTAAACATAGTGGAACAATATTGTGCTGTAGTGGTTTTGGGGTTCAGCAATAAATTCATTTGCACAATCCTTTAATATGTATGCATATGGAACATAGTAACTGCACAAATGTTATAGTTGTAGGGAATGAGCATTAAAAATCATTACTAACCCTTCTTTGTGAAGACCTACCTGTTAGGGCTGAAATTAGATTTGGTACTTTATGAACTGGATAAAAGACTTGGGGAACATATGTCATGGTGAGCAATCTAAGGTGCTCTTCTTTCTTTGATTTATAGCCTGATAATGAAGGGCTTTCTAATATCTTCACAAATGATGGAATCAGCTTGCATGATACCACAAGATAAATACAGAGCTCTGACATTTAATCTGTGGTTAGGAAGGTTGTGCCATAGACAGGGAGTTTAGTGACTATTAGTGACTGATAGCCTGAGGGAGAATGAGAGACACGCCAGAGTGGTATGTAATGGACTGCAGCATTCAGCCTGTATAATGTGGGTAGTGAATAACGTAGTTTACAGCTCAGTAGTTCTTTTTTAAGACTTTCCAAAATAAGGAACCTGATTACCAAATATACAGTGGTGCGGGTGACACTACCTAATTCAAGGAGAGCTAATAATATAGTAGGTATCCTTGAAGATCTCCATTTGGAAAACCACAGAAGTCAGCATTACTGTAGTTTTCCTCCTTTCAATGATATTGACCCGTATATAGTTGAGTATACCTTTCAACCTCTTTGTGTAAGAGATCTGGACCAAACCTAAAATAATGGGAGGACAAAGGCCCAAAAATAGGGATAGAGTTTAAATATTGGTCTTATAAACTTAGATTGTTGCTGGAATAACAGATTTGCATTAGCATGCATTTTATGAAAGATGTGAAGTCTGAAATTGAAATGTGTATCATTAATGACTTCAATCCTCAATGGTTTGCCAGAAAACCACAGATTTTATGAGGAACAAACCAAAAATATGAGGCAAAAATGTAGGCATTCTGTGAAAATCTAGACAGTTGAGACATAAGCAGTTGAGATGTCTCATTTTGAGAACAGGTTATTTGGCTGCATGCTGAGCAGCTGAGCAACGGTATCATTCTAAAAAACAATGGCCAATCAAACTCCTTATGGAGGTTTACATTTTCTTCTGAGATAGAGCGATTTTGGATTTGATTGCATGAAATGTGATTTTTGGGTTCATAGGTGAGTGCTAGGCTAGCTACCCTTATGGGCTAATTTAAGCCTAGCCAATTTCCCTTTCAAGGCTGAGAATCAAACCCTGTATCTTGTGTCAGTGAGGCAAACACCTTAACCATTATATTAACCTTGAACCTATATGCCAACCCCCATCCCCCTAGATTTGTTTTTCTACCTGGTGGTGACTTTGACAGCCACAGAAAAATTAATGAAGACAATTTGCTTTACATCTTTTTTTGGCTGATGCAGCTATTGAAGAAAGTTAGCATAGATACTCTCAATTTATGTAAATGATCCTGTTATAAACAGTGAATCAACCTTTATGGGCTACTGTAATTAAAATTGCATTGTCATAAATTAAATTCTTGCAGAAAATACAATGGGAGACTCATTTTAACAACCCCAGTAAAACTGAGTACAGCAAAACAAGTAACTTTATTATATTCCTTAAAAGGAAATTTAAGGGTGAAAATAATATCCATTTTATTGAGACCAAAAGGTTCTCTATGCCTCAGCTAGATTCTTGAGGATGCAGTCAAATGGTTTCCATGGATACCATTACAGTTTCTTCGTATAATGTTGGAGTAACAAAGCAATAATTTTATCCGAATGCAATGTTTTACAATTTGTTGTCATTTTTCTGTTGTTTTGGATATAAGACCTGATAGTTCATTTTCTACATTTTTATACAGTAAACTGATAATTGTTTTCTTACTTGATAAGACTACTGCAGATTATTGGTTCACAGAAATGTTATTAGACCAACTGTAACCACCTTTGGATGGAAATAGTTATTAAAGGCATAGTACCACATGCTCACTATATATTTTGTCCCTATTTAGAGAACAGTGCTGTTAATAACTATAAACAAAGTGCATATAGGCATGTCTTTCAGTCAGGTTATGTAGTGCACATCCTGTCTGGCCCATGCAGTCTTACATATTTTGTGAAAGCAAAAGAAAACTTAAATGATGGATGCAAAATCATATATAAAATATGAAGAAAGTATGTTAGGAAAGTCTGTTGCCTCACATTTTGCATATTGTCAAAATTCTAATGTTTTGGCATTAAATGTGTAGTTTTGGACCAGGCTGGTCATTGCTTATAAAAGGAGTAGATGTGAGAACAAGACCTAGATACGGAAAGTTTATGGCATATATCTAAATAAACTAATTTGAGCTATCAAGTGATTCAATGCAGAAGTGAGATGCTTAGATTGATTGTTTCTAATCAAGGTGCCAAGGAATAGTTTGATATCAATAAGCAGGATTTGTTGTTATTGTTATTTACAACTTAATACATTTGTAGATGTGACATTTAAATCTAAAACCTTATAGAAGAAATTTAAAATGGATAATTACTTAACAGAAAAAAGGTACTACCTTGCATTCATAAGGATCCCAGAGCATCAAACTATATACAGGCTAAAAGGTTTACTAGTCTTATAAAAATCCCAAGATCTAACTGTAACTCTAGCATAGTCAACAAAGTAGCAGACTGAAACTATATTAGGGAACTGTAGGAAACAAACCATGAATATGACATTCTTAATGGAAACAGTATAATTTTTTAAAAAAGCCAGGGAAATACATAGCATTTTTACAGGCACATTTTCTTTTATAACAGTTTTAAAATGCAACCGGATATACAAATTAACCAATATGAGCTTTTTCTCATGTTTTCAAAACATTGACAGACAGTGTTTTGTTTGGAAATCTCTGTCTTGGGCATATAGCATTTGAAGCTAACACTAACTCAAGTAATCTTATGCTTAAAATTAATATTAATAATAGTAAAAAAAGGGTAGTTGTATTTAATAATGTCTACCTTCACTTTGGATAAGGAGATGTTCCACAAGTTATGTTTCGCACTAATAATTATGTGGCCCCATGGAGGTAGTACTTCTGATTTCAGAGGACACCTTCAGTATATACTCCTTTGTGATATTAGGAAGTGCAAGGCATCTGGGAATATATGGAATTAACCAGAGTATGTAAGAACACCACCACGAACCCAAAAATAACTCCAAGTGGCTGATAATCCAAAGAAAACGCAGCTCCGATGTTAACAGTTCAGTAGTTTAATAACAAATCTTCACAAAGCACGTAAAACACATAAATTCACCATATAGATCCGCAGACAGTAAGGGTTAAGCGCTTTCATCTGCTGACACAGATTTCATCAGAACCTTGAATAATACTAAGACAATAGTTTATATAGCGGTTTAGGCACCAAAAATAATTGATAAATGATTGTTAGATTATTAGACTTAATTACTCAACACACTGAGTGAATAAGGAAATCCTTTCCAGTGAAAATTAAAATTATTAGATCCTATGCTGTGAAAATTTAGATTAAAATTAACACCGCATAATCAGCTAAGGGATGCACTAAGCTTCCTAATAAACAAATACATACTTTCTTAAAGTGCATAAGTGCTATAATAACATTGGACTTGATCAACTATTTCATACGTATATCTACTAAGAATATTGACAATATTGAAACATTTTCACATAGATACAAATTTGAATACAATATTGAATATTGAATGTGAACATCTATTAATACATAAAAATACAATATATTAAAAATACAATATGAAAATATGAAATTATTTAAAATGAAAATATAAAATATTTAAAAATTTATACAATATGTAATCCCAAGTATCAACTAAATGCATCAAGTATGCTTGGTATTTGGAAAAATAAGATGTGTATACAAATGTATAAAAATGTATAAAAATATAATCCTGAATATAAGCATGCATGACAGTATAAGCTAATAACTATACAAAAAATAAATGTAATGGGTAGATGTAAACCTATATTCAACTATCCAAAATAAGGAAATGTTTTATGCTAATGTGATCATTTAGACCTGGTTGTGTAGTGGCATCACATAGTATTTGCCATTTGCTTTCTAAAAGTGCTAAAAAGCATTTCCAATTACCTACTGTTGTAGTGTGAGCTATAATGTCAATAATACTGAAAAGGAAGGAATGTTCAACACCTTTATCTAGAATATGTCTACTTAGAGCTTTGTTTGAATCCTGTTTTTTAATTTTGTAAGTATGCTCATATATTCTAGTCTTGAGTTTCCTTTCCGTCTTTCCAATATAAAAAGCATCACATGCTACACAAGTAGCAATATATACTATTCTGGAGGTGTTGCAATTCCCCCCTCTACTGTATATACTATTGGCAGTGATGTTTTTTAACTTGACAACATTAGTTTCATTAATAAACTTGCATTGCTTGCAAAAACCACATTTCCTAGTATGTTTAGTTCCAATGGCTTCCCTATTATAATCCTTTCTCCTTTCTAAAATCTTTTTAATATTTAAGGATATTTTGTAAACAAATTTGGGTGTTAATCCGACGATGTTACAAATGTCATCTGAAGTTTTAAAAATATTCCAGTGTTTCGTCAAAATCTCTTTCAAAATGTCAACATAAGGCCCATACATGAGTACACACGTGCAACCTTCTGATTCTTTTTTCTTATCTTTCAAAATGAAGGGTCTTCCTAATAACGGGGTATATTTTTTACCCCATTCCTTCATAACAGTTCTCTGTATAGGTTTAATCAACTTGTCAGGGTACCCCCTATTTGAAAACATTGTGTATATAAAATTTAACTCATTAACCATAGTTTCTCTGTTAGATGACATTCGGGCTGCTCGTATGCATTGGCCCTTAAAAACATTTTTAAAAATATGGGGTGGGTGACAACTGTCATAGAATAAATAATCATTTGAGAATGTCTTTTTCCTAAAAATCTTAGACTGGAATTCAGTTTCTGTACTATACACGTATGTGTCTAAGTAGACTATACCCTCAAATTGCACATTATGTGTAAATTTCAGAAAGTCTGTTGTATTGTTCAAATACTCAATGAATTCCTGTATTAATTGAACAGGTCCGTTCCAGAGAACAAACAAATCATCCAGGTACCTAGTGTAATGTGTTACATATTTATAATATACGCTAGGAAATACAAACAATGTTTCCCATTCGAGCATCACCAGGTTTGCAAAGACTGGGGCACAAGATGCCCCCATAGCTACCCCTTTGCTCTGCCTGAAAAGTTCTCCTTGGAATTGTAAATAATTATGGTCAAGAACCAAGCCCATCATATCAACTATTAGATTTATTCTTTCAGAGCTTAACCCAGAAAATCTCTTTAAGCTGTTAAAGAAATAGTCCAATCCTTTCTCTTTGGGAATGCTGGAGAAAAGGTCGACAATATCAATTGTTATAAAAATCAACTCTTTCTGCCAAATCATGGGGGTCAGTTTACTCAAAAAATTCCAAGAATCTTTCGTAAGATGTCTCACATTTTTATACACTTGTTTAGTCCATCTGTCAATTGTGACCCCTAAATTATAAGTTTTAGATTTGGAGCCTGAAATATATGGAATTAAGATTGCTGGTTTAACAGTAAAGTTTGCAATGAATATATCTGCTAGTATATTTGCTATGTCTGTCTTTTCTGATTGGGTGGTGACATTGTGGATAAATTCAGAACACTGTCGGGCATTATTTTTTGTGTTTCCTAATGTAAGTAAGGACGGACTTAAGTCTTCAGAAGCAAATTTAAGTTCACAATTGGCCTTGCTAGTCCTGATAGTACCTTTTAGTTCCCTACTGATCTTTTGATGTAGTCCTTAATAAGATGAATTTTACATCTTTAAAATGACTTGGCATGCCTTTCTCTTGTAATAAAGTTTATTTTAGCTAGTCGAGTACAGTGGTGGTTTGTTCTTAAACATTCCAAAATTAAACCTTAGCTAACAGTAGTAAACCTAATCAGAATTAAAGCAACCAGTATTTGATGTGGAATGAAACTTAGTTAATAAACCAAATTTTATTATTAAAACACATAACCACCTTTGTCCAGTAAATTTAAGATTTCTTCAGATAAAAGTAACAGATCACATGATCACAATAAATACCAGAATGTTACTTGAACATTAATCGAATTTGGAGCCAAGACCTTTAAGTCATAACCACCAGATTTTGCCAGAATAAAAATTACTTGATAAAAAGTAATATATACCTAAACTGACTATGTAATTATCTTGATGGATAATTTTCTAAAAGTATTATAATAATTTCTCTACACCTAATACACAATAATATAAACAAAAAATTGCTTATATGAATACTATCTTGTATGAAATAAAGCTGTAAACAGATAGTACAAAAATCTAATATTAATATAAACATGAAGAAATTTTCCAATTACTTTAAATAAGTCTTCATTTTAAGAAGGATGTTGATAGAAATAATATCATTCAGGCATGGTGACATTTAAAAAAAATCTGCCACCACAATTCTCTCTGTTCCAACATTATTGACCATGGACCACCCCTTGGGCTGAACCAACTTTCTCAATAACAGTGAATGAAAAGTTATGACCCTCATTCTTTCCAACATACTTAATGCATTAGTAGATCTTTGTTTCTTGATATCGTACATATGTTCATAAATCTGCTGCCATAATTTGCAGTCAGTCTTGCCTATATAATAAACAGGATAGCATGTGCACACAGATGCATATGCAACACCAAAAGTATAGCAGTTAAAACATCCTTGTATTTTTATATGTTTATTGCCAAGCTATACTTCATCACCAGAATGAATATGACGACATTGCAAACAAAAGCCGCATTTAGACATCTTGCCTTTACTAGTAATGCAGTTACTGCATATATCTTTAAAGATGTTCTTAAAGTTAGTATCACATTTATAAATTATTTTTAGCTGTGCTCCCAAAGCTTCATAAGTATATTTATCATTAGAAATAAACTGCCAGTTCTTACTGATATCACTTATAGCATTGCTATTGGCAGAATAAGTAGTTACAAAAGAATGTCCAAAGCCAGGAATACATGTTGAGTTCCCAGATTCATTGCCTCTGTGTGCTGACTCCTCTATATTGGCCAGAGTTGGCAATGGGATCTTAGAAACTTGATCTAAATCAATTGTCCCGTTGACGTTAATCTCAACTGGATGTAACAATGGATTATAATAGCCTGAACATTGATTAGAGAGAACTGCTTTCTTGATGTCACTGGTGAATTTCTTTGGATAACTCCTGTTAAGAAACATAACAGACAAGTTGTTGCATTCTTTTATGAAATCTGTATTCTTAGTAACCATGCTGGCAGCATGTATCATTTGCCCCTTTATAACAGCACACTTCTGACAGAAAGGATGGTTACTACTATAATACAAGTAACTATCTGAATAAGTCAGTTTACGAAATATTCTTGCTGATTAAAACATCATTATTACTGTCCTTAGCTAGCTAAACATCCAAATATGAGATAGTATTCCCCAATACAGTATTCATAAACTGTAAGAAGGACATAGTATTATTGATATATTGAACAAATGCTTCAATCATATCCATAGGACCTGACCAGGTGATAAATATGTCATCCAAATATCTAGTGTACATGGTCATATACAGAAAGTAGATGCTTGTAAAAAGATGACAATGTTCCCACGTGGCCATAATAATATTGGAATAGAGGGGCCACAGGCTACACCATGGCAATGTCAATCTGCTCTTTAAAATACTGGCCATCGTAATAAATATAATTATTGTTGAGAACCATTTCCACCAAATGATTTAATGTATGGATTTTATCCCAGCTAATAAAAAATTACCAGAAAGATAATCAGTAAACCATTCAATGTCAGTAATATGTGGGATACAGCTAAACAGGTCTTTCACAATGATACTGATAAAAATCTCATCTTAGTAGTAACTAACCATTCCAGCAGAAGTGTACTATTATAAAGGGGCAAATGATACATGCTGCCAGGATGGTTACTAAGTATACAGATTTCATAAAAGAATGCAACAACTTGTCTGTCATGTTTCTTAATAGGAGTTATCCAAAGAAATTGATCAGTGACATCAAGAACGAGGTTCTCTCCAAGCAATGTTCAAGCTATTATAATCCATTGTTACATCCAGGTGAGATTAAAGTCAATGGGCCAATTGATTTAGATCAAGTTGATAAGATCGCATCACCAACACTGGCCAATGTGGAGGAGTCAGCAGATAGCATTAATGAATCTGGGAACTCAACACGTATTCCTAATTTTGGACATTCTTTTGTAACTGCTTATTCTGCCGATAGCAATACTATAAGTGATATCATCAGTAAGAATTGGCAGTTTATTTCTAATGACAAAGATTCTTACGATGCTTTGGGTGCATGGCCAGAATTAATTTATAAATGTAATACTAGCTTTAAGAACATCTTTGACCATATATCCTGTAACCGCATTTCTAATAAAGGCAAAATGTGCAAATGTGGCTCTTGTTCTCAATGCCGTTGTTTTCATTGCCATGATGAAGTACAGCTTGGCAATTAACATATAAAAATATGCAAGACTGAGTGCAAATTAAGACAGCAGATTTATGAGGTATATATGAGTATATGCACAATATCGAGAGATCTACCAGTGTGTTGTTTATGCATGTTGGAAAGAATGAGGGTAATAAGTTTTTATTCAATGTTACTGAGAAAGTTGATATCAGCCCAAGGGGTGGTCCATAATATTGGAACAGAGAAAATTCTAGCAGCATAATTTTTTAAATGCCACCATGCTCCCAAGCCTGAATGATATTATCTCTATCAACAGCCTTCTCAAAATGAAGACTTATTTAAAGTAATTGGAAAACTTCTTCATGTTTATATTAATATTAGATTTGTGTACTACCTGTTTACAGTTTTATTTCATACAAGATAGTATTCATATTAGTGATTTTTTTTTATATTATTGTGTAAGAGATGTATAGAAATTATATTATTATTTTTAGAAAATTATCCATCAAGATAATTATGTAGTCATTATAGTTCTGGTATCTATTCCTTTTTATCAATTCATTTTGGTTCTGGTAAAATTTGGTGGTTATGACTTTAAAGGTCTTGGCTCCAAATTCGAGTAATGTTCGCGTGACATTCTGTTATTTATGGTGATCATACGATCTGTTAATTTATTCTGAAGAAGTCTTAAATTTTCTAGGCGAAAGCACTTATCTGTTTTAATAATAAAAATCAGTTTATTAACTAAGTTTAATTCCACATCAAATACTGATTGCTTCAATTCTGAATAGGTTTACCACTTTAGCTAAGTTTTAATTTTGGATAGTTTTCTGTTGACTGTGTCTTTGGGTATAGTTGTTCTTAAACTTCCTATTATATTTGGCTGCCTTGGAGATGGTCGGGTCTAGGTACTTATTTATGTGAGAATAGAACTCCTTTGTAGTAATAGCTACTGTATGACTGTGAAGACATGAGAAAATTCTCCCCTTTGTAGTGAGTCCAGTGAGTAGACTGGCAATTCTTCAAGTTTTTAGACTGTCCCTGCGATTCAGAGAAAAGGAGCTGCAGTCACGTAAACTGCCTACTATCAATGGATCAATTTAAGTAGTCATAAAACATGTAATTCATCCTTAACTGAAATGAAGAAGACCTCATTACTGGCTAATTCTGCATGTCTCAGACTCACAGTCTTTCCACTTGTGCTAACAGCACACTGCAGCACTACTTTCCTGTAGCAGCTCCTGCATTTCATTGTCGCAAGCACTAAACCTCTCAACTGCTCACAAGTTTGCAGAATGTCCCTGATGTTACTTCATATATTTGTAATGTCCCCTGTAAAATTTTAAATTATCCTGTAGCTTAATTGTATCTACTGGATTTGCCCCAGAGAATGGTAAATTGCAGTGGTAATACCCCAACACAAGGGCAGCACTACCACTGATCCAGGAAATGATACACCCATTAGCCTGACTAGTCTGATTTGCAGGGCCATGGAATGCATTATATCTGACCGCATAAACTATGATATCAGAAACTTTAATAGTCTAGACCAGAATCAGCCTGGCTTTATCAAAGGAAGATCTTGCCTGCTTAGTTTAGTTAACTTCTTCAAGAAGGTCAGACAGGCTGTTGACACTGGCATAGCCAGCCTTAGGCATAAGCCAAGTACACGGCCACCTAGGACACCGCTCATGCAGGGTCTCTTTTCCAGTAATCTGGTTGATATAGGTAGACCAGGATGGAGGCACCCGGTTGGGGGGGGGGGTGGTGCTATGAAGCTATTTTGCCAAAGCCACCAGTTGACCAAAGGCTGGCCATGGACACTCATCATTCTGTTCATGTAGCTTATTTGGATTTGGGCAAAGCATTAGACACTGGACCTCATGCTGGCATTTTAAGCAAGCTAAATACCTTAAAATAGATCCTTGTGTGGTGAGGTGGTTAGCCAACTGGCTGAAATATAGAATCTACATAGTTAAAGAGGCACATGCCTCCTCCGAAGGAATGAAGGTACGCCCCAGGGCTCCTCAGAAAGTATGAAGGTATGCCCCAGGGCTTAGTAAAGGGGCCACTCCTTTTTGAAATCTAACTCTTCAATCTCCAGGCCAGGAATCAAGACTTTTGGCTAACCAAGTATACAGATGACTACAAACTGGGTGTTATTGTCAGATCTCCTTCTGTTACCTATTCATTACAGCAAAAACTAATCCATTTAAACAAGTGGTGTACAGAAAAAGGGCTAAACTTAAATGTGGAAAAGTATAGTATTGTCACATTTGGTAAAAAGATTTCTCAACTAATGTATAGTATAGACAATACCCTACAACAAAATGAAAATATAATCAAGGATATTTGAACATTAGTTGACCACCATATAGTAGCAACAGTAGTCAGAACATCATTCTGTTTAGCACAACTGATATCCAAAGCCATGTTATCCAAGTCAGAAGGAACAAATCTCCCCCTGCAAGTTAAATGACGTGACATTCTAGCCTCCATCATGTTAAACACTGATGATTAGATGGGAACCTTTACATTTTCACTACCATTTACCCACTTTGCCTTCTTGAAAAGGGGGGGGGGGGGGTCCAGCATGAGGATTGGTATTTGCAAGGTATATATGGTATGGAGAACCTCTTGTGGTAGCGTTGTTGCCTCACAGCAAGAGGTTCTCCCATTCGATTCTCGACTGGAGTGTGGGGAGTGCCCTTTGTGTGGAGTCTGCATGTCCTCCCCGTGGTTGGGTGGGCATTCGAAAGACATGCGTAAATGGGCGTGCCTTTGTTGAAGGTTGAATGTTGTGCTGGCACCTTGGCGTTCGTGAAAATCTACTGCCAATCATTAGCGGAGCAGAGTTCCTCTGTGGCGACCCCTAATCGGGAAAAGCTGAAAGACAACAACAACATATGGTATTGTGACTCTGTTGTTTATATATATCCTATGATCCCCTTATCCCTCTACTGCATGGCATGATGATTACACTGCCAAGTGTTCAGCAAAGTATAAAGTCAGCTAATCAAAACAGCTTATTCTCATTTCAGTGAAATGCCAGTGACAAACTGCAGGACTCCCCAAAGGCACATTTGCTGAAACAGTCATTCAATTTAATGGACATTACAAAAAAAAAAGTTTGGTATAACAAACATTTATAATGCACTCTGAATCTCCTTTTCTCTCACTCAGTATACATATTTATATCTATCTATCTATCTATCTATATATATATATATATATATATATATACATATATATATATATATATATATATAGCTATATATATATATATATATATATATATATATATATATATATATATATATATGGTCTACTTTGTTTAAACAAAAGTACGTTTAAACAAATCTGACTTATCCGAGCTGATTCTACCAAAACTACATTAGAACGAACGCATGGACTGCCAAATTCCTGTCCCCATGAAAAGGACCACTTGACCACCATAGTGAACTGTGCCCTCTCTTCAATTTAGCGTGATATCAGAGTCAGTATATTTAAGTAGGGGGGTGTGGGGGGCCTGAAGACCCCATTTGGTGGGCTTACATTTGCTCCATTTTGGTTCATTATTGCAGTGGCCAAGTGGTTCCTTTCACAGGGAAAGGAATTCATCAGTCTGTGCATTTGTTGTAATGTTGTTTTGGTGGAATCAGCTCAGGTAAGTCAGATTCGTTTAAACGTACTTTTGTTTAAACTAAGTAGACCCATGTATATATACATATATATATATAGATATATATATATATATATATATATATATATATATATATATATATATACGTATATACATATATACGTATGTGTGACAACAATCCACCATGGGAGTAGTCACCACAGGGTACTGGGATCCAAAAAAGTACAGCAAAAAACAAAAAATCCAGCAGAGAAGGAAATAAATGTGGTATTAAAGTTATTAAAAGCCATACTGCAATGGAATAATGACCATACTGCAACGGAATGAATATTCCAGCAAAAAATCTGAAAATATTATTCACCCACACATACAAAATCTTTTCCCTTACCGATCCCTTACCCTACCCTAAAACACATGCACACACACTCACAGCCTTACCACTTATGTTTGTCAACTAACCAGAAGACATCCAAAGCAGCATTAGCACAAACATCCCTTCACTCAAACCATGCAACAGTTAATTTGTGTTGCCAAATGAATGTCTACCAATTGAACTACAACCATATATATGAAATGCCTGTAATTTTTGCATTTTATTTTCTGTTTCCTTTGATTCTTTTTAGGTCTCATGGCTATTCTAATATAGGAAGAGTGGTTTCTTTTTGTTTTTTGGGGGCAGATGGGGAGGGCTGGTCACTGCTCTCCTTTACTTGAAAGAATGGACATTTTTTTCAACTCTTGGATTAACAACCATATTGTGAACTTGTGTTTTTGAATAATGTATGACATTTTATTTTTTCATGTGGTGAATGTATATTTTATGGGTAAGGTACATTAAATAATGTGCTAATTTGTCAAAGTCAATTGAAGCTCACCTGGCTGATTGAAACATATCAGCAAGCAGTAAAAGTATTTCACTTGTGGTGACAAAGATATGCCCCCGGATTTACTATTCCTCTGTGCAGGACTAGCTTAGGAGCAGGACGGCAGAGCGCCATGCATAGTAATGAGGTGCGCTGCCTGAGCTCCTAATCTTACACGGAGCATGTAAGAGTGCAGGGGGCATGTCTGAGAGCAGAGCTCTCAGGATATACATGCCCCCGCAATGAAGAACAGCAGAAAGAGGTAAGAAATGAGTGAGTCAGCTCATAGGTGTCCGCATATCCCCACCAACATTCCCCCTTGTGTACAACAGCAAGTAATTACAAAGAAAATGAACAAACCCTTTATTTTTTTATTTTAAAATCTGATTAAAGCTAACCATAGGTGCACGGTGTGCCCATCGCTTAGCTACGGTTAATGCAGCTTAAATGGCTGAAGAGGATAACAAGGAAGATAGATGCAAATGAAGCAGCTTCACAGTAGTGTAGTGGGAAGAGCATTTGACTTACAAGCAGGCATTCCCAGTTCGAGTCCCACTGCAGCACATTCCATTTTCCATGGCAAAGCACATTATGACTAATATTTTCCCACTAAATAACATATTTTTATGAACTGGAGTACTGCAGTAAATGCACATGTGAGGTATCAGTGTCAAAATGAAAAAAGCACTAGTAATCAGGTTTAAGCACCAATAAGTAGTAGTAAGCATATTGAAGCACTAATAAGCGAGCTTAAGCCCGTTTGCACTGTGGTAAGCAATGCCTACACTGGTTAAGCAATTCTGAAGCTAACTCTCCTAAAGCAGATGTAACGTCAGGTTAGCAGTGCTTACCGTCATGCAAACCCATGCACACCCACTTACAAATGCTCAAAAGTGCCTTAATCACTCTATATCCAACGGCTCTTGTTCTGGCCATCAACAAAAGAAACCCCCAGGCAGGTTTTGAACTCAGGACCCTATACACCATAGTCACAGTAGTTAACCACCAAGCCAACACAGAAGTACAAAAGAATGAGGTATCAGCAAACAAGTCTTCACCATAGTAAAACCAAACTGAACCTGTGAAAGGAATCAGTATACAGACATATGTGCCTTAACCCACTACATAGCATAAATATGTGAACCAGAGTACAGCAGTAAGGCCAGAAGTCAGGTGTAATTGGAATAGAGTGTTGAAGTCCCCAATAAAACACAAGGACCCCATCCAGTGTACGTACATATGAATCATGGATACCAGGCATACATATAATGTGTAATGAATAATAACTCAATGCCAAAAAGGAGTTATAATGTAAAGTCTAATGTAAGCAATGCTAAGCATTGCAAAGGCAAGCTTAGGAGATGTAAGCAATGTGTAAGCCAGCTAACTCACTGTGCCCAGTGTTATACCCCTTTAAACAATGCCAACCCTAGGTAAGCCGGTTTGCCCATAGCCTAGCCTTTTCAAAACAAGCCAATCATGGAAAAGTGCGGGAAGTCTGCCCTACTTAAACCCAAGAGGCGGAAATATATCTCATAACTGGTTGTAGCTTCCCCTTGCAGGCACAATGGCAGTAAGGGGAGAAGGTGTACACTTTTAGGCGCAGCACTGGTGCATCCAGGAGTCCATAGTCATGGCAGGACTCCTTGTCAAAGACCATGATCAGAGATGGCTGCAGGGCCAGTACCAGGTCTCCCAATATAAAGTGGAGGCCTGGGACCATCTCATCTGTGACCTCACCAGTGTCACTGGCATACCCAGAACTGGTGAGCAGGTCAGGCATCACTATGCTAACCTGAAGTGGTGTAAGGGAGACCTCTTTGAGGAGTGGATCCAAAAGGCTAGAGTGGCAGGGGATGTTCCATTTGTGTGTAAGTATCACCCCAGTATGTGTGTAATAATTGCCAGATCAGGTATATCATGGATAGGTATGGCTAAATATTCCTCTTATGTCCCCCACAGCTGCAATGGAATGGGCCGCGAACCAGGAGGCCCACGTCAGTCGCCTGGCAAGGTTGCAACGTGAGGCAGGTCAGTAATACTCATGCATTAACTGTCATAGGAAATAAAACTAAAAGTAGTAGTAAATTAATTGCCTGTATAAAACCTGTATTGTTCAAGGCAAGTACTGCATACACTAGAGAATATGGCAGGAAGAGTCTCATATCATTTGTATGTAAATAATAGTGTAATAGCCTGACAATAAAGGTCTAACTGTTGGACTGCATGCGTATACTCTGGTATCATATGGTAATGTAGATTTGCAATCATGTAATAGTACTATTGTATTAAGCACTGTTACCCACACCGTGCACCATAAAATGAATGTGTAGGAATGCCTGTATATGAGAGGTGTAATCCCCAGAGGCCATTTAGTACAATTGAGAGACACATAGACAGTAAACAGGGAAAATGCAGACAACAAAACCCAAATATCACATGCAACTGAGATGTGAACTGTTTTTTTAGCACATACAGCCATGGTTCGAATCCTGCCAGTGGTAGTGGTCTGCATACAGAATCATACCCCACAACTGTACAGATATGTCCAGAATGTCCAGTAAAGTGGCCCATATCTTTTGCCTATCAACCTGTCCCCCTGGGAAATCAGTGGGATGATCCCAGATGTATAGGCAGCAAACAGGAAATACAACTGATTGACACATCTATGAGAACAAAGCTGGCACACTAGCAACTCCCCAATACCTTATGAGACTAAGAAGTCATGTATGTCCCATTTACACCCCAACTTGTTAAGCTGTGGTCAGAGTGTGTACAGTAACAGAGTGAGATGTATGTGCATAATAGTAATGTGGAATCTGGTACTGTGTGTGGGAACATTCAGGCAGCGCTAATAAACATTTTTCCCACAGGTCTGTCAGATATGAATACTGTGCCCAGAAATACAAGGACAATACCCAGTACTGGTACTGTTTACATTGGTATTGTATGGCACTGCAACTGATGCAGTTGCTCTGAATAATGAGGTATTACACATCACTGTTGCCCACACTGTCCTACAACATATAACTGTCTAGGAAATCTGTATGAGTGCTGTAATAAAAGGTCAGAATGCAAAAGCACAGGGGGATTAATAAGACAGAAAGCAGATAGGAGATATGCAGCAATATCTATATAGCAGACACAACTGTGATGGACAGTGTTTAAGTTGTAGCTGACACAGCCATGGTCTGAATCCTGGGAGTGGAAGGAGGCTGCATACAGAATCATACCCCACAACTGTACAGATCAGGTCAGAATGTCCAGTATATAGGCCCATATCTGCTGCCTGTCACCCTGTCCCCCTGGTAAGTCTGTGGGATGATCCCAGATGTTTAGCCAGCAAACAGGGAATACAAGTGATTGTAAAACTTTTATGAGAACAAACCTATCACTGTAGCAACCCTTGAAACTGTTAGGAGAGTAATATTTCAAGTATGTCCTATCTACACTTCCATGTTGTCAAGCTGTGATCAGAGTGTGTACAGTAACAGAGTGAGATGTATGTGCATAATACTAATGTGTAATCTGGAAGTTTGTGTGGCAACAGTCAGGTAGTGCTAACAAACATTGCTCCCACAGGTACGTTGGATATGAACACAGTGCTGAGAAATAAAGACCATTATATCCTGTACTGGTATTGTTCACTCCGGTATTGTAGGGAATTGTGAGTGTTGCAGTTTCTCTGAATAATAACGTATCACTGATCACTGTCATCCACACTATGCTACATAATATAACTGTGTAGGAAAACATGTATATGTGTGTGTCAGCTCACTAAAGGTGGAAGAGGGCAATATTCTAGATATGTCCCGGCACACCAGCATGTGGTCAACACATGGCCGGAGTCCGTGCAGAAAGAGTTGGATAGCTATGTGCACAACATCATCCCAGAATCTGGAATTATGTGTATAAAACAGTTAGTCTTAACAAACATTCCCTCCACAGGTATACCAGGTAAGAGGTGCATACTGCAGGTAAAACCAGTTCATGTATAACGATGATGACAGCCATATCACTGTCCAAACTAAGATTATAGGGTAGTGTAGTGAGACTTGTAAGGTACAGAAAACAACACTGACTAGGAAAGTAATGTGGACTACAGGAATATACTAGTTGTTAACTGACATCTTTCGCTCCCCCCAACCATATCACTAACAATAATCAACATACCCACCCCAACTGGTATGTAATGACACCTATGTTCTGATAATGTCCAACTGTTTGATAAATATTTTAATTGGTCCCATGCATGTGATATGTTAAATTATTCCAACATTGGTGATATGGTGCCATCAGTGTACCTGCAAGCTGTTCTTATTACCACTGTGGTCCCATATATGCATGTGTTCTGTTTGCTATGCAACTGTACCGTATCTGGTGTCTGGGTTAATGGGAATATCTATGCATGCTGTTATACCTAACCCTGGAATGTGCTGACTATTACTAACCCACATATGATGATGAAATCTAAACACTATAGCACACTTTGGAAGGCCAGTCCCAACGGACCCATCTGTCACACCTCAGCTGGTCGTGGCACCAGGCACCAGCATGTTTGGGGCCCAACGCAGGACCTCCCTGTCCATTGGTTCTGCACCACCTTCAGGTGGAACCGCCTCAGGGGATGGGGCTCGACCCCCCTGGGAGAGGCACAGACAGGCACCTGTCACCGTCACCAGGTCGGGGTCGTAGTGCATAGAGAGATCAATAAGCAGCTTGATGATCTTCTACGCCAGCTTGAGGGCTGCATGTAGCAACTAGAGCACCAGTCTGGCTCTGCAACTCAGCCCTCAGCACAGCCACCATCAGGGCTGTGAAGGTGCAGTAGTGACTGCCCATGGGTGGGGACCTCAGGCCCACTGTTTTCACTAGGGGGATCATGGGCTTCCAATTTCCCAACAACCCTCACCATCAAGGTGTTTACCCCCCACATGTTTCATATGCCGCCCCTATATGCATCTTGTTTGTCTTGTCTGTTAACCTACCCAACCTACCTCCCCAAATATACCTACTACCCCTCCCCTACATCCCACTCTCACCTGAAAAAAAAAGGGCAATCTGTTCCCACAAAAAAAATCTCACCCCATACATAGCTGTCCATTTTGCACAAGTGTCCACTGGAAACATGTAATCCAGTCTTTTTCGATAAAAGCACTTTCATTAAAGTGTGTTTGGTTATTATGGATTCGGACATTTGCTCATTCGTGCAAACGTCCTAGATCCATATATATATATATATATATATATATATATATATATATATATATATATATGGGTCCCCTACTAATTACCGAAACGCCGATTCGCCGACAAAGAAATCACCGACACCAAACGACCGACAACGCAGTTGACCGACACGCCTGGATCCCGACAGCCGGAAGACCGACAAGGGGAATGTGTAAGCGCGACCTGGTAAGTATGCGATAGTGAGGGATTTAGGAGTAGGGAGCGGACAGGTAAGTGTGCAATGGTGAGGGATGTAGGGTTAGGGTGTGTGATAGGTGAGTGTGCGGTAGTGTCGGAGCTTGGGGTTAGGGGTGTGTAAGTGAGTTAGGGTTAGGGTGCAGGTGGGGAGAGTGCGGTAGTGTCGGAGCTTGGGGTTAGGGGTGGGTAAGTGAGTTAGGGTTAGGGTGCAGGTAGGAGAGTGTTGCAGTGTCGGAGCTTGGGGTTAGGGGTGGGTGAGTGAGTTAGGGTTAGGGTGCAGGTAGGGAGAGTGTGCGGTAGTGTCGGACCTTAGGGTTAGGGTTTGGGTTAGGGCTAGTGGATATGTGTTGTAGTGTACTGTGTTGTTTACGTGTAGTGTGTCGGTGTTATGGTGTTCGGTGTTTTGCGTTGTCGGTACTTTGTGTTTTCGGTCGTTTGGTGTCTGTGATTTCTTTGTCGGCGAATCGGCGTTTCGGTCATTAGTCGTAGACCCATATATATATATATATATATATATATGAACATATATACACGCATATGCCTACATCTATAGATATATATGTCTACATCTATATGTCTAAATATATACAGCAAGTTATATATATATATATATATATATATATATATATATATACATGTAGGTATATATGGACATAGTTATATATATGTAAGTAGACATATATATCTATATAGGTATATATGAACTTATATCTGTAGATAACAATTGGGAATATAACTAAAATATATATATCCACATGCACCGTTAATGGGGTTGAGTGGCCCCAAACAATATACGTTTTGTACGAATAGGTATACCCCCCACAGCCAAACATGTCCTCCCTGCAATACACTACCAAGTGTTGCAGATCCCATAACCAGGACCAGACACAACATGGGCACAAGATGTTAACAGTACTACATCCCACCTGTATGATGGCAGGCTGGTATTGGTAACATATCATGCTTTACAGTCTGTCTCCCATAGGAAATGTACAATGTGGAAGCTATCAACATCCCCAGGATACATATACACAGACACATATATGCAGCTACAGATATACATATATATATATATATATATATATATATATATATATATATATATATATATATATATATATACATATATATATATAGACATATGTATGACTACACATACACATGCAGATATATGTACAGTAAGATACATATGTAGAAGGTGCACACAGTATGGAACAGCCACTATGCCTACAGTTAACACCTTAACAACTGGACACTGTATGAGCCACCCATACAAATGACAATCATTGCCTGCAACATATACCCACAGAGACGTCATAGGATATAACACCACACACAGGTTTGCATAAATGGAAAACTTTGTGTACTATTACAAGTGTATATGACATGTCATATAGCTGTTCAGACACTGACAGCCATATAAACAGAGTAATGCAACTGTGAAACAGTTATACAAATACAGTAGTCTGGAAAGGTTCACAAATGTTGCTGTCCAGGCCAAGGCCATCAGGTAGTATGATAGTAAAGACAGACTTGGCCACAGGATACCAAACAATCAACAGTAAGTAATGCAGGTGTATAGTTCAGCAGCCTCTAGCTACACTCTGTACACAATCACTAGGTGGTGAAGACTTCAGTTGACAAAATGGGATGTAACTGTTACATAACAAGGCATAACTGACACCATCACATGCACACTGACAAACAGATGCCTGTATGGCAGGAGGCAGTAGGTCTGCATTAACCCAATTTATGTAACTAATTTAAATATAGGTGAATTGTATGGTACTGTAATCCAGATACCTTAAGGCAGCTCACCCCTGATACCCCCACATCTTGTAACAGCCTAGGTTATGTATGGTGCATCCCCCCTAGACTCAGTAATACATGCCATATACCACTGTGACACACTGGCCTCTAGAGTGCATAAGGGCACACATGTTTTGTGTAGGTGAAGCCCACACATATATGGCCCCAGCCTCACTGTATGTGTTGGGGGATACAAAAGCAGTGGACTGATGGCAGGAATGGCAGCGTGGTCTACTCACAGCCCACTACAGACCACCCCCTGACAGCATGTCATACATGCAAAGCTTGGTATGTAGATGGAGGACAGAGGCTGGAACACAGGCCCATATGTGGAAAACTGTTGCCATACACTAAGCAAGTCACTGGTGTTACATGATAGTCTGCAACATACCCTTAGTCAGGGATTTGAGGTTAGAAACATAAATGGATGTAGCCATGCACTGATAGCACTCAACACACATACTGCCAGTGAAATATCTGACACAGGACCTGTGCGGTGGACAGACAAAACATGATAGGCACACCTCTGGCCATCAAGAGGATAGGCCCACAGTTTATGCAGACAGATTGCATCCCAATGTAACTAATATGTACACACAAACCTTGTAACACCAGTACTATACAAAGCATAACACAACTCTAATCACACTCTGTCTGTAGTTCTTGAACCTCCTAAAAATATGTAGCTGCCCTGAGTGTGCAGGTTCTCAAGTAAGAGGTATTGCTACCTGCTGTCTGTAACACTGATGCTCACACACTTGAAGGATGTCCATCACACAGGAAAGGTAAAGGGACCACTCCCACATGATGTAGGGATTTATAGTGAGTGGTTGCCATGACAGTGGTAATTGGAAGTACTACACAGCAATCTGCATGCAGTTAGCAGGTGGAGCACACTGATTGGTGCAGAGGCCATCACCTGATCATGTGCATCACCTACTAAAGTCATGCTGCAAGCTATTCAAAGCAGCTCAATCCATTTATCCATTTACTGGGGGGAGAGAGAGAGAAGAAAGAGAGAGAGAGAGAGAGAGGGATGGGTATGTCACATGTTAGTCCCTTGTTGGGACCACATTGCCCCCGTGTGTGAAGTATGCAATGGGAATATGGGGAAGTATTTCAGGTATACTTGTAGAGGGCAGCCACGGTGGTGCAGCGGTTAGCATTGTTGCCTCACAGCAAGAGGTTCTCTGGTTCGATCCTCAGCTGGGGTGCCTTCTGTGTGGAGTCTGCATGTCCTCCCTGTGGTCATGTGGGTTTCCTCTGGGTGCTCTGGTTTCCTCCCACATCCCAAAGACACACTGTAGGTGGATTGGACTCTAAATTGGCCTTAGGTGTGTGTGCGTGCATGTGTGTGCCTTCTGTGGAAGATTGGGCACCGGGCTGGCAACTCAACACCGTAAAACTCCACTGCCAGTCATAAGTGGACAGATGATCCACTGTGGCGACCCATAACTGGGAAAAAGTGGAAAGAAGAAGAAGAAGATGGCAAGTATACTTGTAGAGGTGGTCAGGGTTAGTAGATATAGAGGACAGTCTACAGAGGTGGTACGTGACACACGTGGTGGATAAACATGGTGTGTATAGTCTGTGATGTGGATGCCCCATAGCCCCAATATGGGCACAATGGGAACAAGCCTCCCACCCACTGCTACTCACAACAGCAGTCCACGTCCTGAAAGTGCCTGGCCTGGAAGCTGAACAAGAGGAGCATATTGTCCCTGTGAATGTGTACTGGGTGCCTCAGACTGATGTAGCACATCCCACATGTGTCTGCGAAGTACGGTATGGAACAGACTCTAGACCTGACCTCAGGGGACAGGAACATGTCTGTGTCTGCCCCCCCCTGAGGGGGGACAACATCCCCTGGGTTGGTTCCACCGGATGGTATTACTGGACCAGTACATGAGGAGGCCCCAGGTTGGGACACACATGTGATGTGGACAGGTATCATGGGAAGATGGGTTTGGAGAGGGGGTTCTGCTGGCCAATAGAACATATACATTTTATTGTATCACTGTTATAGAACATATGTTGGTAGTAATAGTCTACACAATCCCGGAACATGTCCAACAGCATGCATAGATATCCCCAATAACACAGAATGTCAGATGTGCAGCAATCCCAAAGCAGCCATACCACTGGCATATATGGAACCATAGAGGCCCTGACAATGGTATGCAGGTGCATAGTCTGTAACAGGCCAGCAATAATAGTGTCTACACAGGGGACATGGCTACAATCACATAGCAGAAAGTGTGGTACAATACATTATCTGTCCCATTGGTAGGTAAGCTGTAGCCATACCTAATGAGTTGTGTGTACAGTTTGTTGAAGCTGATATGGTGGAGGGGTGACAGAGATGTGTATTATGAACTGTGGCAACCTTGCTGTATGAAATGCTGAAACCTGTTTCCATCTTTATGTCTTTCAGCCAAGATGTCATATGCACGGTTGCCCACCTATTCACAAGTGGAGAATGCTGTAGTGATATCACACCTGATCCAGCACTACCCTGTGCTGTTTGGCAGGCTGCCTATGAGTAGCAGCAGCAGATCACCCTGTGGAACGACCTAGTCCAAATGGTCAATGATGTCAGACTGCACAACCGCAGTTATGAGCAGGAACAGCATAATTGTACTGACCTGCTTCGCAATGCCCGTCAGTGTGCTGCTGCAGTCCTGGGGGATCACCTCACCACAGGGGTGGGGGTCATGCCATCCACTTCCCCAACACGTGTGGAGGAGCTCCTGGCCAGCCTTGTGGCACCTTCCCATCCGACCAGCCATCAACCGCTGGACACCTTCATGGAGGTGGGTGTCAACCGGCTGAGGAGCTTGCAGGTAAGGATACAGGGCACATCAGTAGACCACTGTTGTGTATACATCCGCATTGGTACAGGTAGTTCATGCATATCTGACATGTTAAAGATATATTGTGTTGCTGCATTGTAGTGATAAACAGATGTCCAGATGTGATAGTATTGTGGGAATGTACCGTTGATGTATTGTAATACTGCACCCACCCTGTAGCACTGCCACAGGTGTGGCCACTGACATTGCATCTCTCACCCTCTTATGTAGGTCCCCCTGGGATACCACCAAGGCAGCAGCCTGTAGCTGGTGAGTATGTTTTATGTAGAGCTTGCCAACACACCGGGCATGTAATGGAGATGGTATATTCCATGCACACATCTAACACACCTGCCCTGAATGCATGCTGTACATGTGCATGTATTGTTGCTGTGAAATGCACAGTCTCACAGGGGTGACCATGATGAGTATTGGAAGGGTATGTCAGACACCTGCATGATAACTAACATCCTGTCATTGTGGAATGTGTCCACATGGAGTAACATACTGGTGGTGGACATGGCCTACAGTAGGGACATGTTTGGAACAACACCCATACACGGTGCAGCACCAGTGTATATACCTGTAGGACAATGGCAACTGCTGCAGAGGTACACTATGGCATAAGGCATTACATTAGTCCACATTATCAGCTGGGTCTAGGCTGCAACATGTAACCCTACCCACACAGCAATAGTGAAGGCAGTGTGTGAACACCATGGGATGTGCACATGAGTAGACCTTGCAATCATGCAGAATAGGGGGACATATGTAGGGCAGACTGAACATACACTGGCAAATGCAGATGTCCCACACTGGTTTACCCCTGCTAGGAGTAGTTACTGCTGTAGTGCACACAACAAGAGGTGCGATAAACCGTCACGCTAAGGGTGTGCACACATATGCCCACACAGTGTGTATGCATTGCGGTCAGCAGCCACACACCTAACACAATCTGTAGACACTGCATGTGAAAGTACAGGACATATGTCACATATCGGGCTCATGTACTGCTAAGATATGCGGCGATGTGGTCCCATGGCAGATCAAGGATGTGTGTGTCAAATCAATAAAGGTGTGTACACCCCCCATAGCCACGGTATGCTCTGATGGTTGTCAGTGTAAGAGTTTTGGATTGGTCATACATGGTCTGTTGATGCTGACAGCTGTAAATCAGGCATTCACCAATGACAACTGTCCACATATCATCAGAGGTATGTGTTGCTGAAAAACATAGAGGCTGCGAGCAGAAAAGCTGACATAACTGATGCAGTACTACACATTCCACAATGGGTTGTACACCAGTGAGTTGTGGTGCACAGTACATGGCAGGGTGCAGAACAGGTGCACAGCAATACTGTGTACATGGGTGCAGTGGTATCCAGGGGAAGGGGCATCACCTAGTGACAGAGCACATGCATCCCACACATGTATAGTGTTGCTAGCATGGATTGACTATAGCTGAACTGCATGCTATTCTGTACCATATGTTCTGCATGTTGACAGATGAGTAATAAGAGGACTGTGTGTACTATCATTGTGCAACCTCACCTGTATGTGTGTGTGTGTGTGTGTGTGTGTGTGTGTGTGTGTGTGTGTGTGTGTGTGTGTGTGAGTGTGTGTGTGTGTGTGTGCGTGCGTGTGCATGCGTCCTGGTGGTTAGTTAGTTTGTCTGCAGGGTCACTCTGGTGAAGTGGAGAGAGGTAGATGCATGTAGGATGTGCGTGTGCATGTGTGTGTGTGGGCGGCCATGTATGCACATGTGAGAATTGTGGGTGTTCATACAGCTGTACCTCCTTTTGGGACCATGCAGTACATGGACATGGACTGCCACATTACAAACCAGGAATACCTGTCATGTGTGTAATCACAAGACAGCAAATAGTATAATATGGTCTATAGCATGGAACAGGCATTCAGAGGGAAGGTAGACACCAGGTACACCCGTAATATCGCAGTCAGCAGAGAGGTCACCTACAACCCACATATGCAGCACTACAGATGAATTGGGGAAGTACTAGTAAACACCAGGGAGTGTATCCAAATATTACAGTTCTCACATGATAAGCTGAAAGAGCAGCATATATGGCATTTACAGAGCATTACATACACATGACATACCAGTATTATGGATACAACATAGTAGCCCACACATATAGGGGCCATGCACATCATGTCCGGACATACAGAGGGTGCATACCGAATGACAGCAGTGAGACCATGTAAAACCACTACACACAGGTCAGGCAGGTAAAGTAGCAACAGGCCTTATGTTGTGGCCACTTGTCTGGGCATTTAGAGGACTGAGATGCTAATGAGTGGTATCAATGTGTGTATGTTAACAAGTGTGATTCAGGATTATCTGTAAAGCCATGGACAGGTATATATTACGGACGTGTGTGTGTGTGTGTGTGTGTGTGTGTGTGTGTGTGTGTGTGTGTGTGTGTGTGTGTGTGTGATACCTCTCAACCTGGAAACATCAAAAATCTGGACAAAGGCCCATGAAAAATAGGTACAAATCTATACACTGATTAACATAACATTTGCATACATAACTATGTAACCCCACCCACTCAATGGAACTGTGGGATACCAAGCAAATTCCTGCAGTACACCTAAATCAGAGCCTGCCCTACTTCAATCTGTTTGCTTTATAATGGTATTCACAGATAAACTTTGGCTACTTTCTACAGTCACAAACTGAAAAAAATGTTAAATCCATCTTACTGTAAGTACTATTAGTATCCATATCATACCGGCAGTAATGGATAGCATTGCTGTATTTCACATTGTAACAGTGCAACCAAGAAAACTTGACTTATTCATTCAATTAATAACCAGTTCTTCAGGTTCCAGTGACTTAGATTCCCCTTAGTAATGCTGACAGGCTCCCAAAGGTTCCTTGTTAGTCATGTTTCTGACCTCCTAAGTGGGCTAGGTAAATATTGACAGTTTCTTGTTCCTGTTGGGTGGGGGAGCATTTGTCAGTGCAGAATGTTAGTTTGCAGAACAGTAGTGATGGTGTGTGAAAATACAGTGGTAGAGAATATGTCACGAAGTATATTAAGCTGCATTTAAATAAAAGATGGACAGCATCAATATTGCATTTATGATTAAGGATACAATAAATATTCATTTTAATTTCATCTAATCCCTTTGTTATGTATTTTTATGCTGTACACTACAGTTCCCTTGATACTGGTACTGAAACTTAAATACAAACTTGATGTTTCAAAAAGATCAAGCTTACATTGTTGCAGCAATAGTACATAACAAAGGTAGCTATAAGACATGTGCCATTATTTTGGTACATTGCATAAGTAATTATAAGGCAAAAATAAAAGACATAAATGTAACACTGACATCAATTGTTAGCTACCATAAAAGTATTCTAGTAATACATTACATGTTTTTGGAAACTGAGTTAGGGTTACTGCAGTTCTATTTATTGACAGATGGTACCAATAAAAAGAAAAATAAATAAACACATACATAATATATGCCATAACAAAACTTTCAAAACTCTGATCATCAAACTTGAAGACATTAGTCATAATTGCAAAATACGGTACATTCCTACTTCGGAATTGCGTCACTGTATTGTGATGCCCTACACATCATTTCTGCCTTGAATAATACTACTGCCACACCAACAAGTGTCATATTCCAGTCATTGTGTTGTTAATAAAATTCAAATAATCTTGCAGCATTGTGCATCAAGGAAAACACAGGAGTGAATTGTTTTCCAAACCTTAAGACTGGCAATGTATTTTCTTAATTCTTATTAAAGGAGTACAATACATGTAGTTAACACTATATTCTGGGTTACAAAAATTGACATAAAATTATGACATTGTGCTGGTCCTGTATATAATGCATGCTTGCTCGAGCTAGAAATAGAAAACCATACCCAAATCACTTAAAACAGTCCAGGCAGGTAAATAAACACATACATAATATACGCAGTAACAAACCTTTCAAAACTCTGATCATCAAACTTGAAGACAGTAGCTATACTTGCAAAATATGGAGCATTCCTACTTAGGACTGCTATACCGGCAAGTGCCATATTCCAGTTATCATGTTGTTAATAAAATTTAAATAATCTTGCTCCTGCAGCATCGTGCATCAAGGAAAACACAAGAGTGAACCGTTTTCTTATATTGTGCTGGTCCTGTCTATAATGCATGCTTGCTCAAGCTAGAAATAGAAAACTATACCCGAACCACTTAAATCAGTCCAGGCAGCTACTGTCCTGAATCTGATGATCACACACTCACTGACACACACATCATTCATACAAAAGCAGCGCTTGCCATATATAACTAATTACTTTACAACAAAAAGAAATTCAAGTGTTATACTGTCAACTGAAGATTCTGCTGCACTACTTAGTGCTGACGCATACATAACACATGCTTTTTTTTTTTTTTTTTTAACTGTTTTTACTTACCCGGAGGTTGTGCTACCGGAGAAGTCAGAGAAAGTAAATTTTCTCAATTCTCATCCTTCCTGCTGTGTGGTCTCCGGACATAGCATGGGTGGTGGTACTAGGTGTTGGGTGGGTGGACTGTTTGCTGACTCTGTTGCTGCAACAGATATTGATGTTGAAGCCAAGTTGATCATAAATGATAGAAACGTTCGTGAACAGCAGCTCCAATTGGCTCCATGCTGCTGCTGCCTGCTTGGCGCTTGCCGGTATTCCAGTTGAAAACAGTCTGCCTCTGTCTGATAGGTTGCAGTCTGCCTTATGATACTGATGTCATTACGCACGTCTCTGCACACTGATGCTGTTGCAGGATGTGTGGTGACATCAGTCAAAGTTTAAAGCTCTATTACAAAAAAAAAAAAGTAAAAAAATCGGGAATTAAAGGGGCTACTCAGGGATTCCTGACACCCCAATATTTTGCTCTCAAAACTGGTAAATACTGAAGAATTCAGTATGGTTGAGAGGTCTGGTGTGTGTGTGTGTGTGTGTGTGTGTGTGTGTGTGTGTGTGTGTGTGTGTGTGTGTGTGTGTTTGCTTGTGTGTGTGTGTACTGTCAGGCAATGCTGTACAGGTTTTAAAGTGCGTTTTTTGTTTTCTCCCCCAGGTGGCGAGGTGGGTTAGGGTCCCTCCTGCAATCTGATATTGGTGTCCATACAGACACTGAAGATGATGATAGTACTGTTGAGGCACATGTGGGGTTGTCAGGGGCCGACACTGCACCAATATTTGATGTCCCCCTTCTAGCCACCCCAACCCCGCACAGAGTTTTGGTGCCTACACATACCCCATCACCTGTGGCCATAGCAGAGGAACAGCTGGTGTTTGGTGGCAGTGCACAGGGAAGTGTGGTAACCATGCCTACTGTGTCCAGTCGCAGCAGGCATAGCAGGATGTCCAACAGGGCACCACATAGGTGGATGTCCTAGGGTGCTCATGGTAGGGCAGCTGGACATCATGCTCCTGGCATAAGTGACATAGCTAGTACCAGCAGGTGTATGTTTTAGGCTGTCATGGTGGTGCAGGCATGTATGGAATGTTACACAAGACAGGGCCTGAGGCTGCAGAGGGCTGCTCTCATATCTGTAAGAGACAACCTCCATGAACTGTCGGGTGCCATCCATGCTTATACCGAGCTCACAGATAGATGGCATGGTGAGATGATGGCCCTCACTGGCTGTGGTGTGTCCATGCTTTAACATGTGATGGGGATCTAGCAATGCCCCCGTGGATGTGGACCAGCAACACCAACAGCTGGCAGTCAATGTGGACGTGCTAGGACACCAAGGGGATCCTGTAGTGGCTGTAGCAGGCCCAGCAGTACAGGGGCGTGTGCAGTCCACACCACAGCAGGCCATGTGCACGTGATCCTGGCCAGTCCCAGGAGGGACCTGGTACCAGTGGACAATTGTCATCAGCAGGTGAAAGTAGCACATCGAGGCCTGTACCTGGACATGCTCGTGGAACCCCTGGCAGGCACAGTCCACATGTCTGTGGCCAGAGGCAGTGAACTGCACATCCTGCCAGGTATGGTCTGCAGCTGTCCATAAATACCTGTGTAAGGCAGTCACATGGCAGAACTGTGTGCATGCATACCCACACACTATGCAAACACACCTAGGGCAACCCCATACCTATACACACCACATCACCTTGCCCAGCTCCCCACAGTGCACCTCTCACCCACACACATGGAGTCAAATGTATGGCCCTCCCTCGGCCTGTGGCAAACCAACATCACACCCTGTGCATATGATGATACCTGTGCCATATCTCTGTCGTCCATGTCATAAATGCAGGGACAGGTCTGATATGGTTCTGATGCACACAATGACTGTACAACAGTGTACCATAGTACTGCAGTGTAACATGTTGCAGGGAATAGAGTGTAATGCATATATGGCAGGTAGTGTAGCCATCCAGCAATGATGCTTTATAGCTGTTAGTAACACTGGTTGGATGTGGCCTCTTTAATGTTATCTATTTGTGTTGTAGGTGCACATGTGTCAGCACTAGGATACCCTGTGCATATGATGATACCTGTGCCACATCCCAGTCATCCATACCATCAATGCATGGACAGGCTGATATGGTTCTGATGCACACTGTGACTGTACTACAGTGTACCACAGTACTGCAGTGTAACATGTTGTAGGGAGTAGAGTGTAATGCACATGTGGCAGGATGTGTAGCCATCCAGCAATGATTCCTGATAGCTGTTAGTAACACTGGTTGGATGTGGTCTCTTTAATGTTATTCATTTGTGTTGTAGGTGTACATGTGTCAGCATTAGGATGCCCTGTGCATATGATGATACCTGTGCCACATCCCTGTCATCCATACCATCAATACAGAGACAGGCTGATATGGTTCTGATGCACATGATGACTGTACTACAGTGTACCACAGTACTGCAGTGTAACATGTTCTAGGGATTAGAGTGTAATGCAAATGTGGCAGGATGTGTAGCCATCCAGCAATGATGCTTTATAGCTGTTAGTAACACTGGTTGGATGTGGTCTCTATAATGTTATCCATTTGTGTTGTAGGTGTATATGTGTCTGCACTAGGATGCCCTGTGCATATGATGATACCTGTGCCACATCCCTGATAACCATACCATCAATGCAGGGGCAGGCTGATATGGTTCTGATGCCCATGGTGACTGTACTACAGTGTACCACACTACTGCAGTATAACATGTTGTAGGGAGTAGAGTGTAATTCATATATGGCAGGTAGTGTAGCCATCCAGCAATGATGCATTATAGCTGTTAGTAACACTGGTTGATTGCAGTCCCTATAACGTTATCCATTTGTATTATAGGTGTACATGTGTCAGCCCGAGGATGGTCTGCAGTAATATTCCACAACAGGGTATGTCACTGTGGTGCCACCATGGCTGTGACATATCTGGGGTACAGTTGAACACATGTCACAGGTTACTAAACCGGTTATTGCCTGTGCCATATGGACAGGTGGCCCACTGAGAAGTGTATACTCTGCAACCTGATGTTGATCCATCCACATGCATGCACACTGTTACTTGGACTAGACCCCTACCTAGCTATATAGTGATACTGAAGTGTGTGGCTTACATTGCACATGCCACACAGCATTTAGGGTGAGGTGTGTCACAGGTTACATGTTACATACAGAATATCCCCAGACATGTACAGTATGCTAATGGGGGATGTGATAGGTGTATTTGGACAATACATAGTGTGACATACCATCATATACACATTTACAGACACATAACAGCCAGACACACATCTGACATACCAGGGCCTGTCACTGTCAACTAACCTGACCATGTGTCCAATGTGTTACAGGTAGGCTGCACACATCACATGTATAACTGGCTTGGATTGTGGTAACAGTTACCTGTATGGTTGATGGTGACAGTGGTAACCATAATGTAGTACATGGGACAAATACTGGGTGTACCTTGGTGTAACGACAGTGCATACAGCACCCAAATCTCCCAGTGAATATTGTACTCCCTGAAAGCCATGATGACACTCTGCCATACCCACCATCACACGTTGGCCGTGACTGCGATACAATCCATAGTACACCCCAACAGTGGTACTACAGGGATATGCATCTCATGCACATGCCACATGAGTAGTAGGGTGTTGCATTGTCATGCTTCACCTATGAGCAGCAACAACACTATCTGTACTACTGTGTGGCAATGGGTATTATAATAGGAGTATGCGGCCATGGAATGCTGAACCCTACAGATATACGGACATGCACATCTACACACACATGCCAGAACACAATGGGTATCCCATGCCTATCACCCCGTTTGTAAAACACTGTTGTGCTGGCACTGCAAGGCTCATGTAGTCGGTATGAGGGGAGCTTAACAGGGTACATGTAATGTCCCATACAGCAGCAGCCACAACTGACTATGGCAATGGGTGTTGCGTTGGTTGTGAAGGCCCTCATGGACTTCCCAAGTACAGGTGTGCTAACACACAGACACTGCTATACTCAGTCATGCACACGTACACATGTGCCAGTACAGAGGTGCATCCCTGCAGGTGGTAATAGCTGTGTACCTAGCTATTGTCCAAGGGGAGATGGGTTATGTAGGGGTTGTGTGTAAAGTGTTATCCTGCCACCTGCCAGGTGGCAGTGGGCATCTATCAACAGACACTACTGTCGTGACCCTCAGGGTGTGAATGACATGCATCAGCCAATCCTCCAGGTGCTTCCTGCACATGGCCACTGAGGTAATCAAGTTGACATGTATGCAACATGCAATGCAACACATGGTTATTGCCTGTGACGGTGACCTGTACCCAAGCATGTTCGGTTGACTGTGGTAGAGTAGTGGAGGTACCTGTGGCATGTGGTGCATACAGGGTGACATCTCCTATATGTGCCACTTCTTACACAGCTGGGCCGACATGTCAGTGTCAATCAAGCTAGGTTGCCTGTACATATCCCAGCTGGATACATGCCATCTGCACATCTGTACAGGGATTGACAGTCATCAGCTTGGCAAGTAGCTATGCAGTAGCATGAGTGTGTTGAGAGATAGACATCTGACAACAATATGTATGCCATAACTACATGTCAGAAGCCCTCACTAACATGTGCTGTACAGACGGTAGTCTACAGTTACATTCCACATGACGGATCATTACCCAGTAAGGCATATATACTGTGACACAGCTCACACACCAGGAATACAACAGGGATGCCTCAGAGTCCAGCTATGCCTGCAGGTGTGCCTGTTGTCAGTACTACATTTAGCACTCTGCTCCTGCCTGGGTAAGCACTGTCAACAGTAGTACTGCCATGATACACTACATGCCAGTGTAACAGCACGTACCCTAGGCTACTACCCCTGTATGTAACACATTCACATGGATAACAGTGCTGTACAGGCCTCATATATGTCTGTATCTCATGCATGACACTCACACCCCTTGCTACTGTAATGACAGCACATAGGCGCATGTATTGTACATGGCATTACATACACGGCATTGCATACACTTATTACAGATGTTATTACCCTGCTATGTTATCAGATTGGGTGGTGTGACCTGGTTACCAGGGCTAAGCCATGCTTAGCAAGTCTCAACATTGTTGCATTAAGACAGCTGAACTGATTTGCGGACTGGTAAGCGAAGTCTACACTGTGTAAGCGCCTGTACATTTATCCATAACTTAGCACCACTTGGCTTCACACAAACCCATGCAAACCCACTTAAAGCTGCTCAAAACTGCCTTAACTACTCTGTATCCAACAGCCCTTGTTCTGCCCAGCAACACAATATGCAGCCCTTGCAGGTCTTGAACCCAGGATCCTGTACCCTAAAGTCACAACACTTATCCACTATGCCATGACCACTGTGAAGACAACTGTTGTTTTACCAATATAGCTGTCAATACACATATTGAGTAGTATTGAACAATTACCTTTACTTCCTAAATTGTGTAGTCCTTGTTATTAATATGACTGTTGCATCACATATGTTGTTTTATCATAATGTACACATAGCAGATGCATACGGTGAGATACATCTGGGAGGGTATACACAACCATGAGGTTTACACACAACAGGAATATGGTTATAGGTCTATATATGTCTACATAAAAATACACATGTATACT
>NC_056739.1:463635799-463643299 GCF_019279795.1 Protopterus annectens
AGATTACTGGGCTGCAGCTTTCCAAAACATGTATTTCACAGTCTATGATATCAGTAGAATTGCCAAAGTAGGACATTTGAATTGTAGTGAGTGTGACTAGCCTAAAATGCATTGCTCTCTACACAGAGGGTGACACACACACACACACACACACACACACACACACACACACACACACACACACACAGTTGCCATGTTGGGGATTAGATCTCCTACCTAACTAGTTTATTACACTACAGCAGTACACAGGTATATGCCATGCCACATAGATTACTGGGCTGCAGCTTTCCAAAAGGTGTATTTCACAGTGTATGACACCAGCAGCCTTGACAAGGTAGGGCATTTGAATTATAGTGAGTGTGACTAGCCTAACAAGCATTGCTCTATACACAGACAGTGACCCCCCCCACACACACACGCACACACAGTTGCCATTTCTGGGATTAGAACACCTACATATCTAGTTTATTGCACTACAGCAGTACACAGGTATAGGACATGCCACAGTGATTACCGGGCTGCAGCTTTCTAAAAGGTGTATTTCACAGTGTATGGCATCAGCAGCCTTGACAAAGTAGGGAATTTGAATTGTAGTGAGCGTGCCTAGCCTAAAAAGCATTGCTCTCTGCACAGACTGTGACACACACACACACACACACACACACACACACACACACACACACACACACACACACACACACACACACACACAGTTGCCATGTCTGGGATTAGAACTCCTACCTAACTAGTGTAACACACTACAGCAATACACAGTTATAGGACATGCCACAGAGATTACTGGGCTACAGCTTTCCGAAAGGTGTATTTTACAGTGTATGGCATCAGCAGCCTTGACAAAGTAGGGCATTTGGATTATAGTGAGTGTGACTAGCCTAAAAAGCATTGCTCTCTACACAGACAGTGACACACACACACACACACACACACACACACACACACACACACACACACACACACTTGCCATGTCTGGGATTAGAACTCCAACCTAACTAGTTTATAACACAACAGCATATATCCGATTCATCACAGAGATTACAAAGGATGGATTTCAAAGTGTATGACATCAGCAGCCTTGACAAATTAGGGCATTTGAATTGTAATTAGTGTGACTAGCCTAAAAAGCATTGCTCTCTACACAGACAGAGACATACACACACAATTGCCATGTCTGGGATTAGAACTCCTACCTAACTAGTTTATCACACTACAGCAATACGCAGTTACAGGACACACCACATAGATTACTGGGCTACAGCTTTCCGAAAGGTGTATTTTACAGTGTATGGCATCAGCAGCCTTGACAAAGTAGGGCATTAGGATTGTAGTGAGCGTGACTAGTCTACAAAGCATTGCCGTCTACACAGACGGTGACACACACACACACACACACACACACACACACACACACACACACACACACACACACACACACAAACACAGTTGCCATGTCTGGGATTAGAATTCCTATCTAACTAGTATATCACACTACAGCAGTATGTAGTTATGGGAAGCACCACAGAGATTACTGGACTACAGCTTTCCGAAAGGTTTAGTTCACAGTGTATGGCATCAGCAGCCTTGACAAAGTAGGGCATTTGGATTGTAGTGAGTGTTTCTAGCCTAAAAAGCATTGCTCTCTTCACAGACAGTGACCCCCCCCACACACACACACACAGTTGCCATGTCAGGGATTAGAACTCCCACCTAACTAGTTTATTACACTACAGCAGTATGCAGGTATAGGACGCGCCACTGAGATTACTGGGCTGCAGCTTTCCAAAACATGTATTTCACAGTCTATGATATCAGTAGCCTTGCCAAAGTAGGACATTTGAATTGTAGTGAGTGTGACTAGCCTAAAAAGCATTGCTCTCTACACAGAGGGTGACACACACACACACACACACACACACACACACACAGTTGCCATGTTGGGGATTAGATCTCCTACCTAACTAGTTTATTACACTACAGCAGTACACAGGTATATGCCATGTCACATAGATTACTGGGCTGCAGCTTTCCAAAAGGTGTATTTCACAGTGTATGACACCAGCAGCCTTGACAAGGTAGGGCATTTGAATTGTAGTGAGTGTGACTAGCCTAACAAGAATTGCTCTATACACAGACAGTGACACACCAACACACACACACACACACACACACACACACACACACACACACACACACACACACACACACACACACACACACACACAGTTGCCATTTCTGGGATTAGAACACCTACATATCTAGTTTATTGCACTACAGCAGTACACAGGTATAGGACATGCCACAGTGATTACCGGGCTGCAGCTTTCTAAAAGGTGTATTTCACAGTGTATGGCATCAGCAGCCTTGACAAAGTAGGGAATTTGAATTGTAGTGAGCGTGCCTAGCCTAAAAAGCATTGCTCTCTGCACAGACTATGACACACACACACACACACACACACACACACACACACACAGTTGCCATGTCTGGGATTAGAACTCCTACCTAACTAGTGTAACACACTACAGCAATACACAGTTATAGGACATGCCACAGAGATTACTGGGCTACAGCTTTCCGAAAGGTGTATTTTACAATGTATGGCATCAGCAGCCTTGACAAAGTAGGGCATTTGGATTATAGTGAGTGTGACTAGCCTAAAAAGCATTGCTCTCTACACAGACAGTGACACATACACACACACACACACACACACACACACACACACACACACACACACACACACACACACAAACACAGTTTCCATGTCTGGGAGTAGAACTCCTACCTAACTAGTTTATTAGACTACAGCACTATGCAGGTATAGGACGCGCCACGGAGATTACTGGGCTGCAGTGTTCTAAACGTGTATTTCACAGTGTATGACATCAGCAGCCTTGACAAAGTAGGACATTTGAATTCTAGTGAGTGTGACTAGCCTAAAAAGCATTGCTCTCTACACAGATGGTGAAACACACACACACACACACACACACACACACACACACACACACACACACACACACAGTTGCCATGTCTGGGATTAGAACTCCAACCTATCTAGTTTATTACACAACAGCATATATACGATTCATCACAGAGATTACTGGGCTACAGGTTTACAAAGGATGGATTTCAAAGTGTATGACATCAGCAGCCTTGACAAATTAGGGCATTTGAATTGTAAGGAGTGTGACTAGCCTAAAAAGCATTGCTCTCTACACAGACAGAGACATACACACACAATTGCCATGTCTGGGATTAGAACTCCTACCTAACTAGTTTATCACACTACAGCAATACGCAGTTACAGGGCACACCACATAGATTACTGGGCTACAGCTTTCCGAAAGGTGTATTTTACAGTGTATGGCATCAGCAGCCTTGACAAAGTAGGGCATTAGGATTGTAGTGAGCGTGACTAGTCTACAAAGCATTGCCGTCTACACAGACGGTGACACACACACACACACACACACACACACACACACACACACACACACACACACACACACACACACACACACAAACACAGTTGACATGTCTGGGATTAGAATTCCTATCTAACTAGTATATCACACTACAGCAGTATGTAGTTATGGGAAGCACCACAGAGATTACTGGACTACAGCTTTCCGAAAGGTTTAGTTCACAGTGTATGGCATCAGCAGCCTTGACAAAGTAGGGCATTTGGATTGTAGTGAGTGTTTCTAGCCTAAAAAGCATTGCTCTCTTCATAGACAGTGACACCCCCCCCACACACACACACACACACAGTTGCCATGTCTGGGATTAGAACTCCCACCTAACTAGTTTATTACACTACAGCAGTATGCAGGTATAGGATGCGCCGCTGAGATTACTGGGCTGCAGCTTTCCAAAACATGTATTTCACAGTCTATGATATCAGTAGAATTGCCAAAGTAGGACATTTGAATTGTAGTGAGTGTGACTAGCCTAAAATGCATTGCTCTCTACACAGAGGGTGACACACACACACACACACACACACACACACACACACACACACACACACACACACACACACACACACACACAGTTGCCATGTTGGGGATTAGATCTCCTACCTAACTAGTTTATTACACTACAGCAGTACACAGGTATATGCCATGCCACATTGATTACTGGGCTGCAGCTTTCCAAAAGGTGTATTTCACAGTGTATGACACCAGCAGCCTTGACAAGGTAGGGCATTTGAATTATAGTGAGTGTGACTAGCCTAACAAGCATTGCTCTATACACAGACAGTGACCCCCCCCCACACACACACGCACACACAGTTGCCATTTCTGGGATTAGAACACCTACATATCTAGTTTATTGCACTACAGCAGTACACAGGTATAGGACATGCCACAGTGATTACCGGGCTGCAGCTTTCTAAAAGGTGTATTTCACAGTGTATGGCATCAGCAGCCTTGACAAAGTAGGGAATTTGAATTGTAGTGAGTGTGCCTAGCCTAAAAAGCATTGCTCTCTGCACAGACTGTGACACACACACACACACACACACACACACACACACACACACACACACAGTTGCCATGTCTGGGATTAGAACTCCTACCTAACTAGTGTAACACACTACAGCAATACACAGTTATAGGACATGCCACAGAGATTACTGGGCTACAGCTTTCCGAAAGGTGTATTTTACAGTGTATGGCATCAGCAGCCTTGACAAAGTAGGGCATTTGGATTATAGTGAGTGTGACTAGCCTAAAAAGCATTGCTCTCTACACAGACAGTGACACACACACACACACACACACACACACACACACACACACACACACACACACACACACACACACACACACACACACACACACACACAAACACAGTTTCCATGTCTGGGAGTAGAACTCCTACCTAACTAGTTTATTAGACTACAGCACTATGCAGGTATAGGACGCGCCACGGAGATTACTGGGCTGCAGTGTTCTAAATGTGTATTTCACAGTGTATGACATCAGCAGCCTTGGCAAAGTAGGACATTTGAATTCTAGTGAGTGTGACTAGCCTAAAAAGCATTGCTCTCTACACAGATGGTGAAACACACACACACACACACACACACACACACACACACACACACACACACTTGCCATGTCTGGGATTAGAACTCCAACCTAACTAGTTTATAACACAACAGCATATATCCGATTCATCACAGAGATTACAAAGGATGGATTTCAAAGTGTATGACATCAGCAGCCTTGACAAATTAGGGCATTTGAATTGTAATTAGTGTGACTAGCCTAAAAAGCATTACTCTCTACACAGACAGAGACATACACACACAATTGCCATGTCTGGGATTAGAACTCCTACCTAACTAGTTTATCACACTACAGCAATACGCAGTTACAGGACACACCACATAGATTACTGGGCTACAGCTTTCCGAAAGGTGTATTTTACAGTGTATGGCATCAGCAGCCTTGACAAAGTAGGGCATTAGGATTGTAGTGAGCGTGACTAGTCTACAAAGCATTGCCGTCTACACAGACGGTGACACACACACACACATACACACACACACACACACACACACACACACACACACACACACACACACACACACACACAAACACAGTTGCCATGTCTGGGATTAGAATTCCTATCTAACTAGTATATCACACTACAGCAGTATGTAGTTATGGGAAGCACCACAGAGATTACTGGACTACAGCTTTCCGAAAGGTTTAGTTCACAGTGTATGGCATCAGCAGCCTTGACAAAGTAGGGCATTTGGATTGTAGTGAGTGTTTCTAGCCTAAAAAGCATTGCTCTCTTCACAGACAGTGACCCCCCCCACACACACACACACAGTTGCCATGTCAGGGATTAGAACTCCCACCTAACTAGTTTATTACACTACAGCAGTATGCAGGTATAGGACGCGCCACTGAGATTACTGGGCTGCAGCTTTCCAAAACATGTATTTCACAGTCTATGATATCAGTAGCCTTGCCAAAGTAGGACATTTGAATTGTAGTGAGTGTGACTAGCCTAAAAAGCATTGCTCTCTACACAGAGGGTGACACACACACACACACACACACACACACACACAGTTGCCATGTTGGGGATTAGATCTCCTACCTAACTAGTTTATTACACTACAGCAGTACACAGGTATATGCCATGTCACATAGATTACTGGGCTGCAGCTTTCCAAAAGGTGTATTTCACAGTGTATGACACCAGCAGCCTTGACAAGGTAGGGCATTTGAATTGTAGTGAGTGTGACTAGCCTAACAAGAATTGCTCTATACACAGACAGTGACACACCAACACACACACACACACACACACACACACACACACACACACACACACACACACACACACACAGTTGCCATTTCTGGGATTAGAACACCTACATATCTAGTTTATTGCACTACAGCAGTACACAGGTATAGGACATGCCACAGTGATTACCGGGCTGCAGCTTTCTAAAAGGTGTATTTCACAGTGTATGTCATCAGCAGCCTTGACAAAGTAGGGAATTTGAATCGTAGTGAGCGTGCCTAGCCTAAAAAGCATTGCTCTCTGCACAGATGGTGAACACACACACACACACACACACACACACACACACACACAGTTGCCATGTCTGGGATTAGAACTCCTACCTAACTAGTGTAACACACTACAGCAATACACAGTTATAGGACATGCCACAAAGATTACTGGGCTACAGCATTCCGAAAGGTGTATTTTACAGTGTATGGCATCAGCAGCCTTGACAAAGTAGGGCATTTGGATTATAGTGAGTGTGACTAGCCTAAAAAGCATTGCTCTCTACACAGACAGTGACACACACACACACACACACACACACACACACACACACACACACACACACACACACACACACACACACACAAACACAGTTTCCATGTCTGGGAGTAGAACTCCTACCTAACTAGTTTATTACACTACAACACTATGCAGGTATAGGACACGCCACGGAGATTACTGGGCTGCAGTGTTCTAAATGTGTATTTCACAGTGTATGACATCAGCAGCCTTGGCAAAGTAGGGCGTTTGAATTGTAGTGAGTGTGACTAGCCTAAAAAGCATTGCTCTCTACACAGACGGTGAAACACACACACACACACACACACACACACACACACACACACACACACACACACACACACACACACACACATACAGTTGCCATGTCTGGGATTAGAACTCCAACCTAACTAGTTTATTACACAGCAGCATATATAGGATGCATCACAGAGATTACTGGGCTACAGGTTTACAAAGGATGGATTTCAAAGTGTATGACATCAGCAGCCTTGACAAATTAGGGCATTTGAATTGTAATGAGTGTGACTAGCCTAAAAAGCATTGCTCTCTACACAGACAGAGACATACACACACAATTGCCATGTCTGGGATTAGAACTCCTACCTAATTAGTTTATCACACTACAGCAATACG